>NC_090932.1:858401170-858704200 GCF_040938575.1 Ambystoma mexicanum | reverse complement strand
TCATGCAGGCTTGTCCTGAGTTTGGGTTAGAGGCGCTTGGGTTCGTGACACACACCCCCCTCCTGCTTCCCATTTCCATGGGCTTGCAAAGGGTGGGACCAAGTGACAGTGACTTACACAGTGACATTGGGCTCCCATGAGCTATGTGAGCAGTCTGTAGTCATTACTGTGTGTACATCCGTAGTGGGTATTGTTGTATTGTACACTGCATGGTGTATTGATATGTGCTCGTGCATCCATGTCTTCCTCCTAATTTGCAGGTTCCTTCCTCATGTCTTCACAAGGCCGTCTCCTTTGCAGATGGAGTTCATGTTGTATGCAGTACGCTGACACATTTGCGTGGCAGCAACACTCTACAGTTGGAAGGGGTCGATGTGCTGGCTTATTCAGGTTGTAAGACTACCAGTACTTTGACTTAGTACTGTCATGTTTATGCAATGTTTCTTGGTGTGTTGCTGTATTGTGTTGGTGGTAAGTATTTGTTCATGTGTGCTGTTTGTTATTGAGTACTGGGAGCATATTGTCTGTGGGCAGTTTCTATTTGGGGCAGTGCACTTTGTGACACTTGTGTCAGGTCTTGTGCATTGCTTTGTTTGCTTTCACATTGCATGACATGGTGTGTTGGGTAGGGGAGCTGGGGAGGGGTAGGGTGACATGGTGCTATTTTCATGTTGTATTTTGCAAGGGGGTAGTCAATCATGAAGCATAATGTCAGCTGGTATGTGCCAGGGCTGTGTGCACTCCACAGGGGTAGGATTTTAGGTGAAGTTATTAGCCACCAGTTGCGTACGGGCTGCCTCACCATGTGCCCTTTCCCCTCCCATGTGCAGCGGCCGTGCTTGTGGTTGGGGATGTGGGGGCACCATGTCCACGGGCAGGCCCCGACGTGTTGCAACGCTGTGCAGGACACATGCTGCCACTATGATCCTGCACACTACTGGGGGCGCGTATAGCAGCTGCCCACCAGATCGGTCAAAGGAGCGAAAGTGTGACTTGAGCACTCCGAATGTGCGCTCCACTATGCCCCAGGTTGCAATATGGGCTGTGTTGTATCTTACCTCGGGTGGTGTGGTGGGGTTCAGAATTGGCGTCATCATGTGGGTGCTCAGTGGGTAGGCACTGTCCCCTGGGGAGGTGATGATGGGTATCATTAGTGGGGTTGTGTAATTACTCAGTATCTGACAGGCATGCATGTGCAGGGGCATTTATACTCACCAAGCAGCCATGTATCACCATGCCGCCCAGCTTCTAGGTCCCGGTTTAGGGTTGACATTCTGTAAATGAAACTATCATCGGTGGACCCTGGATAGTTGGCATATACTGAGGTGATGATTCCCTTGGCATCACATACTACCTGCACGTTGATGGAATGCCAGTGCTTGCGGTTTCTGTAGATGTGCTCAGTTGCCCTGGGAGGACGTAGAACCACATGGGTGCAGTCAATGGCACCTAGCACTTTGGGGAAGTGTGCCACCCACTATAAATCCGGGACGACAGCCTGCCTTTCTGCAGGTGTTCTGGGCAGGTATATGTGCCTGCGGACTGATGGGCGTGCAGTCATGATGGCCAACTCCTGGTGCAGGCAGCGTGACTACGTGGACTGTGAGACTGTGAGACCACCCCCCACTATGGCAGTTGTCCGCTGGAATGAACCAGTGGCCACCTTTTTCAAGGGGCTCAGTGCTTGGGAGCACAGGGTGGGTGATGTGAGGTCATCCTTCCACTCACTCACCAGGTCGAGTATTATATGAGGTGGAAACCTGTACCTCCCATACACCTGGTCATCAGGAATCCCAAAAAGGCTGGTTCTGGGTGTAAAAATTCTGGGCCTGACTATCCTCATCCTCCTCCTCCTCCTCCTCCTAATGCGGTATCCCACGACCACTGCTGCGAGGAACGGTATATTCATCTTGGCGTCTGAGCTTATTTGTTGTTTGCGTGCACTTTTTATGCTGCGCGGGTCCACGTACACCTGCTTCCTGCTGGCGTACGGGTTTCCGGATTAGCACGTCTTTTTTGGCGCATGCATTGGCCCTGTTTGATTCCATGAATACGTGTTTTAGACGCGCGTGTGATGGTTCAGCGCATTTGACTCCTGTACTTCCCCCGTGATGCCCACATTTTCACACGTTGTTCCCCATTCCGCATGTTACGCCCCCTGTTCTGCCTACTTTAGTTGTGTGTGCTGCGCTATGTGAGCTTTTGCTGTACACATAGGGCACGATGTTTGGAGACCTGTGCGCCAGCGTGCACCACGCAGGATTTTAGCGCACATCCAGGGATTGACACACGCACGGACTTCCGTGAATCGCTGTGCGCTGGTTTCGCTGCGATTTTCGCACTTGCACTGCGATTCGCACGATTGCGCAGGATTTTTCAGCGCACATTAATTCCATGAATCAGCCTCATGGTCTGTTTAACTCATTTCTCAAGCCGTTTTGCTATTTTAAACCTGTGAAACGAAGCAATTGAAATTTCACCACGTGTGATTCTTGCTGCACCCTTTCCTTCCATAGTTGATTTTCTATACTGTTTGCCTATTGTTTAGTACATTGCCTTGTAGCTTGCGAGTATTCTTGCTTCTGTGATGCAGCCACACACATTCTTGCCTTATTCATTCAACTGCACATATAAAACAACTGTTTAGTAATTTGAGTGCCATTTTGCTCATTTTTTCAAGGGGCTCAACCCGATTTTTGCCTCCCATTCAGGGGTGGTAGGTCGTATTTTCGTTCCAATCTTTGCATAGCATACCCAACTCCTTGCTACTCCTCTCCGCCCACACACAAATTGGATAACAGGGGTTTGAGGGAGTGTTGCCATGGGAATACTGAAGTGTGGTGCCATTTAAAAGTACTAACCACAAGTAATCCTGCTTTTATTCAGTCGTGCATTGTGTATCCTGTGCTAGGAGGTTAAACTAAGTGTATTCTATAATTTTCCTATGTAATTATAACCACACTGGGGATTGCTGCACTATATTGAATGTGTTATTTTATGCATCATTAAAAATAAATCAATATTCTAACATTACACATTGGCCTGGTTCATGTTCCATTGCGATACAGGGTGTATGTTAAGGGGTGTGTGAGACGGGCTAGCTGTCTTCTCAAAGCTGAATCCAAATTCATACATTTAAAAGTGTTTTAATTGTGCGCTGCATCCCTGGCCAGTATGAAGTGTCCTGGTCAGGGGTGTCACACCCCTTTAAAATCCTTAACAGGGCTGTGTGGGATGGAAAACACACCTAGATTCGAAATATAAATGAGGGCACACAATGCTATGCAAAATGGGGTGTGTGGGATGGAGAACACACCTAGTTTCAAAATATTGATTAAGGCACGCAATGCAATGCAAAATGGGGTGCGTGGGGTGAAGAACACTGCTAGATTTGAATTATTAAGAAAGGGACAATGCAAAAAGGAGGTGGAAAAACAAACCTAGATTTTAAATATTAAGAAAGGCACACCATACAATGCCAAATTGGGGTGTGGAATGGAGAACACACCTAGTTTCGAAATATTAAGAAATCACACAATGCAATGCAAGTTGGGGCAAGGTTTTGGTTTAGAGAACACACCTAGATTCGAAATTATAATGAAGGCACACAATGCGAAACGGGGGCGGTGGGGTGGAGAGCACACCTAGATTCTTAATATAAAGAAAGCACAATGAAAAATGGGGTGTGTGGGATTGAGAACATACCTAGATTTGAAATATTAATGAAGGCACACAATGCAATGCAAAATAGGCTGTGTGGGATGGAGAAGACACCTAGATTCAAAATATTAAGAAAGGCACAATGGAATGCAGAATAGTGGTGTGGGATGGAGAACACACCTTGCCTTCTTAATATAAAGAAAGGCACACAATGCAATGCAAAATGGAGGTGGAAAAACACCTACATTGGAAATATTAACAACGGCACATAATGCAAAATGGAAGTGGAAACACACACCTAGATTTAAAATATCAATGAGGGCACACAATGCAATGCAAATTGGGGTGGTGGGATGGAGAACACACCTAGATGGTTAATGTAAAGAAAGCACATAATGCAAAATGGGGTGTGTGGGATTGAGAACAAACCTAGATTTGAAATTTAATGAAGGCACCCAAAGCAATGCAAAATGGGCTGTGTGAGATGGAGAACACACCTAGATTTTAATTAAGGGACAATACTAAATGGAGGTGGAAAAAAACACCTATATTTTAAATATTAAGAAAGGCACACAATGCATACTTGAAAATTGTTACACGAAGACCCCTAATGATTGGCTAATGTTAGTGGCGTCAGTGATGAGTGCCCCCATGTTCTAATTGGTCCACCCGCGAGCCCCCCAGCCTGGGACCATCGTTGTTCCCAGCTCGCGGTGTACCTGTCACTAGCAACAATATATAACTATGTGTTCATGCAGACAATGCGCGGATTTGCTCATAGGCCTGAGAGCAGACCATTCCCATCGCTGTAGGTGTCCATTGGGTCATTTCATTGTTGCAGCCTGTGTCCCAGACGTGGCACCCAGGCGACTTCTCCCTCGTGGGTCTGGCACCTTGTCAGGTTGGCTTGGTCACGTGTGGAGAGACCGTGGATGGGGCAGAATTCTGCACATTTAAAGTTGTATTTTGCTTCTGCGTGCTTGGCTTCGCTTACAGGTGTGACCTTGGCATCGGCTGGTAGCATACGAGTTGCAACATCGCTCCCTTGCCTGTCAGCTCTCGCTGGGCTCGTTCTGCATGATCAGCACTTGTACTCTTGCTCGTTCAGTGTTCATGGTGGCTCTTGCTTGCGGCCTACTTGGGCCTGGTTCATAGGTGGGAATGTGTAATGCACGGCACCTGTGTTGCGGTGCGACATGGCTTCATAGGCAGTATCATGTCTTCGTTATATTTTCATCACGATGCAAGGGTTGGGAGAAGCGTCAGCAAGCGTGTACGCGAGTGCTTTGTGCGACTTGCGTTTCAGCATTTCGGAAAACCTATGTGAAAAATAATAAAGATGCGCGTCAGTGGGTGTATCCGTCAACTACGTCATAGCACTAATTATATTCTTCATGTGGGTTGGTGTGTGAGTGTCCAGTGTGCATGGTGGCACGTGTTTTCTTGGCAGTTGGCTAGGTCGTCATGGCATCTCTAACGATGTGGGTGCTTGTTGTTGAGGTCTTAGTCGAGTTCATCCATGCCGCAGGTGTCGGTTTGAGTAGGGCAGGCTGGTGGGCATATCCATATGTTCTTGAACCAGGGTATTCAGTCGTCTGGTAGGTAGGCGAATTCATCTCGTGGTGGGTGCCTAGGCCGCGATCCTCTGGGGCATGGTCGCGAGGAAATTGGGGGGGCTTTTTCTCCCATTCTACCACTTCAGTCCCCCCTCTGGTGGACTTGTCGACCACAAACATATCTTTTTCTTTATCTCCTCTTACTCTCCATATTTTAGTCACTCCTCCCAGGTGTCCATAGTGGTTGACATGGTCTTCAAATGACCAGTACATGTATACACAGCTTCCTGCCGATTTGCAGTATACCCATCTTCCGATATAGCTCCTCGGGTTTCTTGGGTTCTCAAGCTTTACGGATGGTGGGTCTAAGTGATTGGCGATGATCTGTTTGCGCAGTTTCTCTCTTTCCTTTATTATTACGTCTGTGTGCTGGTCATCGTCAGTTGGCATCAAGGGGTGCATGCCGACCATTTCGATCATTTCATCTTTAGTGCGTGCCTTCCTGGCCTTTCAAAACCTTATTACAATCAATACAGCTACAGCCAGTATTATGCATCCAACTATAATCTTCAGCCCGTCCGACAGCCATGATGGCATCCATGACCATAACAATGAAAACCAGCTGTCATCCTTCTTTACTCCTTTACTTTCTTCCATCATCTTGGAGTGCATCTGGGCCAGTTGTGATACTGCTTCGGTAAGTGTACCATTATCGGCATCGTTAGCAAGAATAAATGTGCAGCATGATTGTGCTATCTTTGCGCAAACTCCTCCCTCCATCGCTGTGAGGAGATCCAATACATATCTGTTCTGTAGTGCTACCATTCTCACCGCTCGCAGTTCCTCTTTTATTGCATTGAATCCGTTTACTGTTGAATTAATCATCATCATTAGTTCCCATCGGGTTATCTGGAGCCAGTTAGCGTTTGCATAAACTTGTAGTCCAGGGTGTATTATTGACGAGAAGAACAGAGCAGCCCTGCTAAATAACCTGTGTTCTGGTGGGATAGAAGTGAGTGCTGTTTCCGACCTTCCCCACAGGTAGTTTCCTGTCAGGGGTTCTCCTTGTCTCTTTTTCCTGTTTAGGACATTGTTGTTGTTGTTCTCTCCCTCCTGTGATCATACAGATCGCTTCTTCCTCTTGTTTCCTTCATCCATTTTGGGGAAATTTGCCATGTTCACATGTTTTTGGGGCACCACTAGCGATGGTACATTGATGTGTACCATTGTGCATATACCATTCCACAACGGGGGCAGGGTGTGATATGCCTTATTTCCGCAGGCCCAATAGTGATCCATTATCACTGCCGTCCCAGCACCCCCCTCTGGTAATTCTAACACGCTTCCACAGTTGGTGTTGTATCCCACCTCCACATCTCCTCTGTGTTGGTAGCATAACTTGGACGCGGTCAGCGGTAGTATGCTTATTGGGTCTTCATCCTTCTCCATCCATGTCAGCTTGGGTACGTATTTGCCCCATGTCGTCCAACATCTGTCATTGTTTCCTTTATGGTGGTAATATTTTCTCTTGTTACCATGTTGCTACCGACCACTCCTATTTCCCATTCATTGTTCATGTATACCTTCCCTGTTATTGTTACCAGTGGCCTTTCCCAACAGCCTTGTATACCAGGAACTTCAGTGGCGTACCAATCACATGGTAGGTATTGTAGGGTTACTTTCTTCGTTTCTCCCTTTTCAGGGCCACTTGTCATGTTTCTCAACCCTTCAGCATGTAAACTGCTCTTATGGTAACTCAAATATGACTTGAGGAAATTGTTTTCGTATGGGTATGTCTCTCTTGTTTTCCACTCCATTCTCATCACCGTTTCTTGAAATCGCCCTCTCGTTTGGAATAGTGCCAGATATATTATACATCACGCCATCTTTTCTTGTATTTCTGTAGCGACGAATGTTCGAGAAGCGCTCATGGCGTATGGGATCAATGAGCAAACATAACAGCTATCTTCTGTTGTCTGCTTACCTATTTGGGTCATGTGCTGGTACCACATGTTGTTTGAGATGAGTGCTGAATCTGTTATGTAATTATCAATACCCTTGTTATCTGTATATGTGCTGCGTTTTACTCTACTTCCCTTATGCAGAGGGTTGCTAGTACCACCTGACGTCACACCTGCCGTGTGAGGGGGTATGTTAGGTTTGGGTGCAGCCATAATATTGATAGCATAACTTTTCTGCCATACAGAGGCAGCCAATAGACCAGTGATGACCAATACTCCTATCATTTTTATTACAAAAGCTAGTCTCACCGGCATTTGCTCTTACCTTGCTGCAGTCCGGCAGCTTATTCTTGCGACGTTAAAGTTGCCCGCCTGAAAATTCTCAATACGCTTGTTATTATTGTTAGTGGTTGTTATTAAGCTCTCCCTATCAAGTAATCGTTCAGTGCCCAGGCGAAGAGCTGTTCCAACGCTAACCTTAGTGATCTATCCCTTAGTGCAGGTAAGTGCTGGTGAAGATGAGGAAATGATTGTTCTATGGCCAAAATAAATGCGGTGTAATATACATGTACCCTCCTTCTTTTCAGGTACTTCGGTCTTTTTATGTGATATACAAATTGGTGTGATAGCGCTTCAGGGGTGCTATCATCCATGGGCAGCATCTACTCCTGGGCACAGTACACTGTTATTTACTTATTTTCTTAACAATACAATTATACACGGTACCTGCATGTGCGAGAGAAGAAAAGAGAAAACATACAAGTGTTTTACATGTGTGTGTACGCAAAACAATGTCCTTCAATTGGGGGTGACCTTAGAGGAGAGGGGGTTTGGGGCTCAATTGGCGGAAGTTTGTTTACTTTTCGATCTCGTGACCATGGGATGGGCTGTGGGCAAGTGTCCAGTGTCTATTTCAGTAGTTGCCTCTGGGGAATATGGGGGGTGATCACGTGTGGTGACACTACTGTCATCAGCTGTGGCCGATGTTTCCTTCTCCGTAGCCAATTCTGTTGTTGTCGTTGCTCTTCCAATGGCCCTGTCGTTAACGCTAGGACGGGTCTGCAGTTTGTAGATCTTCACATCGTGTAGGTGATTCCAGGCACGCTTATCCTGTAATTTCACTGCTCTTGTAGTGACCTCCTCTACCAAATGAGGATCAGTAAAGCGTGGCCCGTTCCACTTTCTATTGAAGTTGCGGAGTAGCACATGGTCACCTTCAGCAATTTTGCTTAGTCCTTCCTTTTCCAGTTCCTTGTCGGTGTCTTCTTGTTGAGAACTCTTCGACCCGCCCCGCTTGTGCTCGAGCTGTTGAGATACAAACGCTACACTAGTAATGAAAGAAGACACATATTGATACATTTCGTCACCAAGAACAGTTGCAGTGTGTTCATAGTCTGTGAATGCTCTTGATGTAGGCGTTAGAGGGAGGCGCATTTGACGTCCTGTCACCACCTCGTGAGGAGTGAGGTGGTGATCAGACCCTGGCCTATTCCTTAGCTCGAATAGAGCTAGCGGGAGACAGTACAACCAGCTCTTCTTGGTTGTTTGCTGTATCTTTGCTATTTCTTCTTTCAATAGGCCATTCAGGCGTTCACATATACAGTTGGCCTGCGGGTGATATGCACATGCAAATTTATGCTTAATACCCAGCAAGGACGTGATGTGTTGAAACATTTCATTAGCAAAGTGTGGGCCGTTACCTGACCGCAACACTTCGCACACACCCCACCTGGGGAAAACCTCTCTCACTAGAAATTTAGCTGCTCTGAACGCATCTGCATGTGTGCAGGGTCCAGCCTCGATCCACCTGGAGAATGGGCATACCACTACAATCATATACCTATTTACTTGACATACATTGATCATATCAACATAGTCAATATGAATGTGCAGGAAGGGTCCCTCTGGCCGGGGTATAGTACCTTTTATCACTTGCAGCGTGTGGCCGGCCGTAAACTGTTGGCATGTGAGGCAATTGCTGATGAAATTTGTTACATGAGAATTTAACTCGGGGCAGAACCAGTCTTCCCTAATTCGTGCTGCAATTACTTCCTTTCCTGTATGAGCTGGGTGATGGAGCTGGGCCAGGGCCGTGTTCAGCAGGGCCAACGGCATGACCACCTTTCCAGTGTTATTTTGACGCCACAGTGCCTCAGTTGGGGACATCGTACATCCTCTTTTTACCCATAGTTCCTTTTCAGCCATTGGTGCGGCTGCCTGTAATTCCATTATCTGTGTGGCGGGGAGATGGGTGTACCCTTCTTTCATCAACATCTGTTTTGCCATCTCCCTCTCTCGGACTCCGGGGGGGTTCCATATTTCACCAAAGTATGCCGCATGTTTGGCATGTGCGTCTGTTGTTTAATTCCCTTTTGAGATATGATTGTTTCCATTAGTGTGTGCCGGACATTTAACCATAGCTATCTCTTGGGCATCATTAATTACTTCAATTAATTCTGCTAACAAGAGAGCATGTTGCAGTGGGGTGCCATCAGCTCTCCTAAACCCCCTTCTCTGCCATTTTATCAACCCCGAGTGGACAGTTGACGTGACATATGCGCTATCAGAATATATAGTAACTTTTTTGTCAACGCTTTCCTTCAACGCCAACATCACTGCAACCAATTCTGCTGCTTGAGCCGAATAATGCTGTGGTAACTGCACACATTTCACCGGGACATACATCAAATCTTCTGTCATTTTTTACAACTGCTGCCCCAGTTCTCCTTATCCCATCACTTTGGTCTATTGTAGATGACCCATCAATGTACAAAATCTCTCCACCGTTGAGTGCATCCTCTTCAACTTTTCTAGTGCATGAATACCTTTCGATAGTCTGTGTACAATCGTGAGCATAATCACCTTCCTCAATAACTTCTGCTTTAAAACTGGCTGGGTTAACTGTACTACATCTGACAATTGACAGTTCAGGTCTAGACAAGATGATCTCATAGCCTGACGTCCTCTGCGTGGTTAGTGTGGATTTAGGCTTATTCAATATTGCAAACAGCGCATGCTCCACAAATAGTGTGGTTGGGCACCCCATTGTAATCGATGATGATTTCTCTACCGCAAATGCTGCCGCGGCGAGACTCTGTTCGCAAGGGAAATGTCCTAACATAACAGGGTCCAAATGACCGCTGTAGAACGCTACTGGCTTGTGTCCCATGCTGGTTTTCTGAGTCAATACTTCTTTCATTACTGCTGAGTCGCAATGTGAAAAGATAATCTGGGGTGGCTGGTACCGGAGCAGTAGATATGGCGCGCTTCAACTCGTCAAATGCCTCCTTCATTTCCCTTGTCCACCTCAATGTTTTGTCCCCTTTGTGTGCTTCTCTCAATGCTTCCAGTAGGGGCCCTATGTATGAGCTGTAATCAAAAACTCATGCTCCACAGTAGTTGCATAATCCCAGGAACTGCTGCAGCTCCCTCACCGTTTGTGATAGTGGCGTGTTCGATATGGCTTGTGCTCTTTGTGTTGCAATCTTTCTTCCATGTTGGGATATTAGTTGACCAATGTATAGTACCTGTTCCTGACAGTACTGTAACTTTTCTTTGTCTACCTTGTAACCCTTTTCAGCCAACACTGTCAGCATTTTCAACGAGTCCTCCCTGCACTTTTTCTCACTTGTGCTGTAAATTATTATATCGTCAACATATTGTAGCACCGTACTTTCCAATTCAATGTTTCCCAAGTCCATCTGTATTACTCTGTTGAAAATTGACGGTGACTCGCAGTACCCTTGTGGTAACCTGGTGTGTTTCCATTTTGTGTTTCTGTATGTGAAGCTTGTCAAATCTTGTGAATCTGGGTGCAGGGGTATTGATAAAAAGGCATTTTTGAGGTCAATCACTGTGAACCGTGAGGCCTCTGCCGGGATTCCACATAATATTGTGGCCGGGTTTGCTGCTATGGGGTATTCTGCTTCTACAATGTTGTTCAAGGGTCTGAGGTCCTGGATAAAACGCCAAGACCCTCCTTTAGCTTTGCGCACTGGGTGTTACATGGTGATTCTGATGGTACCAAGATGCCATTATTTATTAGGGTCATTATCGTTTTGTATATGCCCTCATCTGCCTCCTTTGATAGTGGGTATTGTTCACTCTAGGTAGTGTTGCACCCTTTTTCAGTTTTATTCTTACTCCCTTGATACTCTTTATGCATCCCATGTCATAGGGACTGGTGGTCCACAGTGATGTTGGAACTTTTGCCATATCTTCCTCGTAGAAGGGAACTGGGGTAGATTCAGGTGTTTCAAGTGCTATGGCCATTTTTTGTGCCACTTGCTTATATGCCACTCTTAGCCATATATCTACACTCATCATAAATACCATCTCACCTTCTTCCTTGTCTTCTGAAAAGAGCTCCTCGTCGGACACCTGGGTGAGCCTACATCCCTCAGCCAGGGCTATCACTGCCCTCCATGCTCTTCCTTCCCGGTCTTGGGCATGTACTGCGATATAATCAGCAGTTGCTATAATACTCTTGATGCTCACTGAAATCACCTTCCCTTCTGGTTCATTGGCTGGTGTCTCAGGCCTGAACAAATATGCTGCTGGCCTCCTCCAGATCTTTACTTTTATTCCTGGCATCCAGGCGAATGCCATGTCAGTTCCATACTGGAACAGTTCGCCATCCACTGGCTCAGCCTGAGCTACTGTCTGTCCACAGTATGCTTGTAGCATTTGTCGTGCAGTAAGCATGTTTATTCCTGGAGTGGAACGAATTATGCCATCCTCCGTGAAGGAGATTGTCATATTTAGCCTGCTCAATATGTCCCTCCCAAGTATGTTCACTGGTGACTCCCTTGAATACAGGAGCGGGACAGACATGTCATAATCTCCAATAGATAAGGAGATGTTATCAGTAAAGGGAACCAACCCCCTAGCCCCAGAGAATCCTTGGGTGTTCATGGCCTCACCTGACATCTTAAATCTACCTTCCCTTATGCAAGACCGGGTTGCCCCAGTGTCAACAAGGAATGATAATTTCTTGTTACCTCAATGCGTGGTTCCTCCGCACTATTAGGTGTTATCGACAGGATGGGACACACCAAGGACGTCTGTGGGCTGTCCTATTGTGGGTATAACGACTGACCACTTCCTGTGTAAGGGTTGTGTCCCAAGACAGTCACCCTTCCCAATTGTGTTTGTTGTAGCTGTGTATCGGTGGAGGTTACCTTATGGTCCTGTATTTGAGTGGGCTGCTGCACTTGGTGTTGTTGTGATATTGCTACCTGTTGTTGCGGTAGTGAATATGTATGTGGCTGTTGTTGTGTTGCTAACTGTTGCTGTGTGCCGCTCTGTGGCAGCCCCTGCAGCTGTTGGTAACCCTGCTGCTCCCTCATAGGCCCTTGTTGTCCTTGTTCCCCCATGCTGGTGTCATTCTACACGTACGCCCTAACATTCCACAAACCCAACATACAGGTGGTTCCCTGGTCTGCCATGGGAAACTTCCTACATTATCCTGGTACACCGGTTGCCCAGTGGGGTAGAAGCTTCGGAATACTCCCCCTTGCTGTTGTGCAGGTTGGCCATATCCCCTCCCCCTCATCATTCCTCCCCTTCCCCTGATGTTATTAGAATATCCAATTCCTGATGCCACGTACCCTCCTCCCACGTTAGCCATGTATGGTGGGGGTGGTGGCAGCTGTTGTGTTATAAGTCGTGGTGATTGTGATAATGGTTGTGTTTGTAGTTGTGTGTGATCCTGTGCGGCCACTACTTGCGTGGGGGTTAGTGTCGTCGTTGTTAGGAAAGATTTCATAATTGTAGGTAATTTTCCTTCCATGTGGCAACCCCTAAACTTTTTGCTGTTGTTTTTCACCTTGTTCTTGACTTTGCCAGAGAAGTGCAGCCTTCTGCCGCACTCCTCTGGGCTTTCGCTCCTTTCTTACGGGGAAACTGACATGCCCTTAAGACAGTCAGTACCGGGGAACGCTGTTTCCCGTAGTTTCTTTTATCATGTTGCGGCTTTCGTGCAACATGACACAAGAGGGCACTGTAAGCTAAGTTACAGCTCTCTTGGGTCTCTAGCCTTCTACAGGCCCTAGATACTCGTTTAGGATTGTATCTGATCGGTGCAAGTGATTCAGGGACAGGAATAGTGGCAGCGATCGTTTCTTGTGTTTTGAGCTCCTTTTGGCGTTCTAAGCACGTTTCGCGCGCTTAACCCAAAATGGTGGCCTGGCTCCCAAAATGGCCAGACCACGAGGCTCCTTTGTCCTGTCCGCTGACCGTCTTGCTCCCTTCACCTTCCCCAGGTCGAGCCGACCCGGGGCCTTCCTTATTTGGGCATGTACTTTCCCGCGAAACACGGATGCTTTCGCGGGCTTCTACATGTCTTGTGTGTGCCTCCAGGATGTGGGCTGGGATGTCTAGTCCCAATACAAATCCTGGGTGCCAGAGAGTCTAGGGTGGTGTGAATGCCTGGGACCACCGTGGTCCGTGATTGGTCCACGAATGGTGCGAGTGTTGATGAGCGGATCTCCCATTGGGTCCCCTCTGTTTTGGCGTGAAGGGAACCGTGGATAAGAGGGGGCTGGAAATACCACTACCATGTCGATCTCCTGAGTTCTAACGAACGAAGGAATACAGGAGCCAAGTATCCTGCAACCAAGAGGCTGGACCGAGGAATCGCTGGTGACCCGCTGAAGGACTTCTCCTCTGCACTGCTGTTGCCTTGTGAAACCCTTTTCGCCTTGGATCGAACCAGAAGGCCTGTACTGGTACTTCGACCCTTGGAATAGTGGGAACAGCTATTCTCGGCATCTTCACCATCTCCTGCCAGTAAGCCTTCGGAAGCGTCTCTGGGCCATCCAGCTGACTGACCAGTTTACACGGGAGCCTTGCTCTGTAACCGCCGCCAGGTTGTGTAGTATTTCGAGTCCTTGTCACTCTCACACGCTTCGTACACTTGGCGTTCCCAGGTCTGAAGTGAGTAGTGTACATTTGGCTCAGATACACACGGCCGCTCCGTTGCCCTGCTGTGGTAATAAACTGTGCGGGTTTCTTCGATTGGGACGTCTTTTTACTCAACACGACGACGAGGCGTTCCCTGCTCTTCTGACCTGCCAGCTGCTGAAACTGACGTGGAGAAGCCTGGTTCTGCTTGCATCGGGGACCGGTGAGTAGCATAGCTAGGATCTGGTCGCCCTCCTGCATGAGCCCATTGCTTTTCCCCGCTGTGTCCAACAGCACCCTTTTCCGTACTCGCGCTCTGCTTCTGCCCTCTGTGGAGGCTGCACTTGAGTCGCGGAACGTGTTCTTCTTCTTTTGTGCACTAAACTGAACTGCCTGATTTTCCTCAAAGAGCTTCTCCTTTTGCCCGTTGGCACCAGCGCGTGCAGGTACTTTTGAGCACAAGGCTCCACTCTTCGCAGGGCTCGGACTTCCATCTAGGTAGGTGCCTCTGAAGGCGAACTGGGTCTAAGCATTATTGCGCACTGCCTGTTTTCCCTCCCTTTTCGGTGGACTACACATTTCGTGCATATAACGCTTGAGACTTGTTGTATTTGTATATATATTGTGTTGATATGGTATGTGTTGGTTTACTAACGTTATATTGTGATTTTCTCGCTACGGTCATTGTTTTAAAGGCCTTGAAATAAATGTGTATATATTTTTAATATAACAACTGTTTGGAGTAGTTTGTAAGTGATCTTGCTTTGTGTGCTCATTGTGGGCTTTCAGTCACCCTCACCCCTCTTGAGACCTTAGCTTGACCACCGCGATCGCTACCTTGATTGGTCTGGCTCGTCCAGAGGTTACCCTGTTCCAAGTAATTAGGTTGGCCTTCTGAACTTCTGCTCCACCAGGACAGAGTTCAGAAATCCGTCTTAACAGTCGTTATTGGCGTGGTTATTAGTGCGCCTTCCATGGTGTACTTAGTCAGTTTTTTCTGCACTAATTTAGGCTCTTCCGCTTTTCTATCTTCTTCCTTTTGTTTAATCTTTTCTTGCCACGTCCTACAATGGTGTACTATTGTCAATTGTATTTCCGGCCAAGCCTTTGCTTCCATCCCCACCACTTTCTTCAATTGTTTTTGTACTGCCTCCGGGAGCCCTTGTATTAGTATGTGGTAAAAGATTGCCGGTGTCTTGTCCCATCGCTCTCTAGCTTCCACTTCTCCTGAATCTCCTGGATATATTCAACAGGATCTTCGTTCTCACGCATCTTGCGTGACGTAATTGCTCCTATGTCTGAGGTGTCTGGGTATTGTACTCTCAGCGCTTGCCATAATGCATGCCTGCAATTCGCAAATGGCGCCCCGTCGTGTGATGTGTTCGTTATTGTGACCCCGGGGAAACCCGATCTCTTCCAGATATCATCTGCCGCATCCCCTTATATTGATATTACTAGGCCCTTCACGTCTCCTACTGCTAGTTTCTGTCCTGCAGTGTGTTTTTCCATCTCATATATCCATTTACCCGCTCCTCCACTTAGTGATGGGAGCCTACATTTTATATTTTCCTTATCGGCATGCTTCCAAGGGACGTATTGTTGTCTAACCCCCCCTCTCTCCAACAGCGGCATTAGATTGTGTCCCGTCTGTCCCCCCCAGTTGTCGCGGTGTAGAGTCTGCATACCCCTCCTCTTCTTCTGTGTCATCTAGATCATATGTCATGTCCATATTTCCGCCGCTCATTGCAGCTTCCCCTTTATCTCTTCCCCTTCTCTAATTATTTTCTTTATTTGATGTGGGTGTGTGCATCCGTTCCTCCTGCCTATGTCCGGGGAGATCTCTAAGCCTGCCGGCGTAGGGTGTGTGTTCAGGAGCGGGTGTGGGTAGACATGTTGGACGGGATGATGCGGGTGTAGCTGCACGTGTTTACTTTCCTGCCATTCCTGGCTCTTTCCTTCATTTCCCCCCATCTCTTCCTTTCTTCTGCATGCCCATGGTGATTCCCTGTTGGTGCGGGCGATGTACAATTTGCCTAAGCTTTCCCTATCGCCGCTTCTTCCTTCTCCCCCCATTCCTCCTCCTTCGCTGCAAAAATCATCCAGGAGCGACAACCCCCAATCTGTCTTTTTCCCCCTAATCGTCACTGTTTTTAAGTCTATTAAATCCATTCCTTCCCCTTCTTCTTTACCAATTGCTCCCCTTTGTGCTGATGTTGTCGCTACTTCTACATCCCTGCGTACATACTTCTTTACCTCACTCTCCCCTTTTCTATCTCTTCTTTCCCCTTCCCTCTTTTCTACTATTTCACCACCTATTTCCTCTCTTTTCTTTTTTAATTCCTCCATCACCTCACTACTCGCCTTCTCTAATATCCTTTCTTCCTCTCTCCTCCTTTCCCATCTCTCTCTCTCCCTTTCTAATATGCTTTCTATCACTTTGCCTTCCTCATACTTCTTGGTGGTTTCTGATAGTATTTTCCTCTTCCATATTTCCATTTCCTTTTCTTTCTCTTCTTCCTCTCTTTTCCTGTCACGCTGTGCTGCTCGAGATACCCTTTCTGCTATCGCCTTCATCCTTTCAGCTTCCCGCTTCCGTTCTTCAGTTTGTTCCCTCATTTTTTCTAACTGATCCTTACTTTCCTTCCTTTCCCTCCTTCTCTCTCGTTCCTCCCTCTCAAGCTGTTTGATCAGGGCGTTTTGCTCATTCCTTAATTCCGCCAATCTATTCTCCAACATCTCCTCCTCTGCTCGTAACAGCTCCCCTTCTTTCCTTTTACCTTCCTCCCCTTTTATTTCACTGCTACCCTCATCGTCCTCGTTCATTTTCCGTACTACCTCCTTTTCTTCTCCCGTTAGTGCCCCTCGTAATTTTAGCAGCACCTGCGCAGCTACCCACTCATGTCCTATGGTTGGGATTGGTTCTTCACTAGTCTTCCCTTCCCTTGCGTGCATCTTAGTATATGTGGGGCCTACTGTACTTGTCATCTCCCCCCCTGTGTAGCCACCTGTAGCTGTATATGGTGGTGGGCTGTACGCTGGGTTCGAATACCCCCTCAGCCGCCGTTAGTTGTTGCCTTACCACTTCTCGTAGTTCCGTTACAGGATATAAGCCCCCTTCCTACTTTTTCACTACTTTCACTAAAGGCATGTCGTCGGTCCTTTCCTTTTTAATTTCTATTTCATTCGCGGTGCTAAGCTTTTCCTCCCTCTCTCGGCCTCTTCTCGCGCACTGTGTGCTTTCAACCTCCTTTTCCCTATGTCCTTCTTCCTCCTTAATCATCTTCTCCGCATTCGTTTCCTCCACAGTAAACATTCCGGTTGGTCCTGGTCGGGACCCCTGGAACATCCTCCATAAGTTAAACACTTCCACGTGGTGCGTCAACTTCTTCCGCCTTGTATGTGTTGTGTATGTGTCAGTAGCGAGTGTTGGACGTACGGGTCGAAACTGCCGTTAGGCGGCCAGGGTGTCATCATTTTGTTGTCCGTCCCTTGTGTCCATTCTATGCTGTACTTGATCAGTTTTTCCGTATGGGGTGATAGTGTTTTACATATATGCTGTAGTGGGGTAGTGAGGGTATTCCCCCACCCTCCCGATCCTAACCCGTATGACATGGTTACACTGTTTTGTTAGCTCCCTTCAGTATAGTTGTCGTTACCTGGTCCCGTAGTTTTGGGGACTTGCGATCGTCCACAAAAGGAAACCCAGTCAAGTATGGCAATTGTAGTTGTGTTACCTGGCCCCGTAATTTGGGGACTTGCGACCGTCCACTAAAAGGAGAAACAGTCAAATATAACACTTGCAAATATGCTGTCTTTTTCCTGTATTTGTTTTCCTTCCTCAATACCGTTACAGCCCCCTGCGGCCTCGGCGCACGAAGCCCCCTGCGGCTGCGTGCCCTGTGTGACGTGCTTATACAGCCGTCCCACTTTCCCCTCCCCTCCTCCTCATTCCTCACTCGACGTGGCCGGCGTTCTCCGTGCACGGTCACTTCCCCCTCTCCACCTGTCCTGTATTTTACGTGACCGACAACCTCCGTGCCCACCCGCTCTCCACTCTTCACTTCCCCACCACCCTTCAACAATGCTGTGTGGTCGAGGTATCCTATGAAAGCCCTACAGGTGACGTCACCGACCTCTTCCAAAACTATCGGTAAGATCTTTTACACTTCAGAAAGCTCAAAATAACTTTTGCTATTTTCCTCGTTAACCCCACAGCTGTCCTCTTGTTATCCCTGGAACAAGGTAACCAATAATATAATCAGACTGCGCACGTTGCGTCGCCTCGCGTGTGATACGCCCCTCAACAGGAGGGCTTAACCAGCCAATTATCTTCCGTATTAGGCAACCAGTTAGCTACCGCCTAAAGGAAAACGTCATCTATCTATCGAGTTTCGCTGCTTGATCAATAGGGATCCTCATCTACTCATTGATCAATAACCGCCAATTCGTAGGAAGCCACACACACACCCTTACAGGTGGTCACAACCTAGGCCAATCAGTGTCTCAGAGCAGCCGCACGTGCTGTTTTCTTGCTCCGCCCACCCTTCTCCGTGATGTAGCGGACGGCTCTCGCGCCTGTCCTGCTACCATTCACTTCACCGTCAACACCAATTGATCAAATCTTCGCCGCACACCTTAGTAACACCTCCCACCACCCTTATTTCACTCCTCCCCCCTCCCTCACAATCTCACATTGCTTGTTGGGTGTGACATACTCACCAAGTTCTCTCGATGCAGGACCGCTCGACTGCGTGCACCCCTCCAAGCGGCTCGCCACCTCCCCTCGTCTGGACCACGTCTGGACACTCGCCAACCGTGGGCGGGATACTTCTCAACTGGCTCCCGAGGGCCAATATCCGGATTGCGCTGTCCGGTCTTTGCGCAGTTCCGCGATGGTCCTGTAGTCCACAAAAAGGGGGCAGCGGCAGAGGGGGCCGCGCCGCCAGGCCTCCTCGCAACGAGAGGCCTTGGAAAAATAAAAAGGTAGATCGTAACCAGATCTCAGCAGTGCCTCCAAATTTTCGGGGCGATTATTCCGGGGTCGGCTGAGCCGTCCACGGACCTCTGGGATGGGAGGCCCCAACTCCTCCCGTGTTTCCAAAAATGAGTATGAGACACACACAAGAAGCAAGGTGATTCTGCTGTTTATTGAACAACGGCAGGGATGGGTCTAGGATCGTACGCGTCCGTCCAGACTCTCAAAGTTCGTGGGGCTCGCAGGCCCTTTTTGCCTCAGTATGACGCGCTACTTGCGTCACCTTGGAAAGTTAGCGAAAAACCTATCGTCACTCTGGATTGGTTCCTCGAGTGGTAGGGTTAGTATAGCATGCATATAGAGAACATTATTAGTGGTTGAGGGTGAGTCAGGTGGTATACTTGGGTTTAGATACTTGAAAATTGTTACACGAAGACCCCTGATGATTGGCTAATGTTAGTGGCGTCAGTGATGAGTACCTGTCACTAGCAACAATATGTAACTGTGTCGTGCAGACAATGCACAGATTTTCTCATAGACCTGAGAGCAGACCATTCCCATCGCTGCAGGTGTCCATTGGGTCATTTCATTGTTGCAGCCTGTGTCCCAGACGTGGGACCCAGGCGACTTCACCCTCGTGGGTCTGGCACCTTGTCAGGTTGGCTTGGTCACATGAGGAGAGACCGTGGCTGGGGCAGAATTCTGCACATTTAAAGTTGTATTTTGCTTCTGCGTGCTTGGCTTTGCTTACAGGTGTGACCTTGGCGTCTGCTGGTATCATACGAGTTGCAATATCGCTCCCTTGGCTGTCAGCTCTCACTGGGCTCGTTCTGCATGATCAGCACTTGTACTCTTGCTCGTTCAGTATTCATGGCGGCTCTTGCTTGCGGCCTACTTGGCCTGGTTCATAGGTGGGGATGTGTAATGCATGGCACCTGTGTTGCGGTGCGACATGGCTTCATAGGCAGTATCATGTCTTTGTTATATTTTCATCACGATGCAAGGGCTGGGAGAAGCGTCAGCAAGCTTGTACGCAAGTGCTTTGTGCATCTTGTGTTTCTGCATTTCGGAAAACCTATGTGAAAAATAATAAAGATGCGCGTCAGTGGGTGTATCCGTCACCTACGTCATAGCACTGATTATATTCTTCGTGTGGGTTGGTGAGTGAGTGTCCAGTGTGCATGGTGGCACATGTGTTCTTGGCAGTTGGCTAAGTCGTCATGGCATCTCTAACGATGTGGGTGCTTGTTGTTGAGGTCTTAGTCGAGTTCATCCATGCCGCAGGTGTCGGCTTGAGTAGGGCCGGCTGGTGGGCAGGCTGGTGGGCATATCCGTATGTTCTTGAACCAGGGTATTCGGTCGTCTGGTAGGTAGGCAAATTCATCTCGTGGTGGGTGTCTAGGCCGCGATCCTCTGGGCCATGGTCGCGAAGAAATTGGTGGGAGCTTTTTCTCCCATTCTCCCAATTCAATATTAAATAAGGCACACAATGCAATGCAAAATGGGGGGTGTGGGATAGAGAACACACCTAGATTGGAATTAGGAAAGGGACAATGGAAAATGGAGGTGGAAAAACACACCTATATTTTAAATATTAAGGCACAGCATGCAATGCAAAACGGAGGCGGAAAACGCACCTATATTTTCAATATTAAGAAAGGCACACCATGCAATGCAAAATGGGGTGTGGGATGCAGAACACCTAGATTCAAAATATTAAGAAAGCACACAATGCAAAATGGATGTGGAAAAACACACCTAGATTTTTTAATATTAATAAAGGCACACAGTGCAATGCAAAATAGTGGGTGGAATGGAGAACATACCTAGATTCTTAATATAAAGAAAGCAAACAATGCAAAATGGGGTGTGTGGTATTGAGAAAACACCTAGATTCGAAATATTAAAAAAAGCACACAATGCAATGCAATATGGGGGTGTTGGATGGAGAACACCTAGATTTGAAATATTAATGAAGGTACACAATGCAATGCAAAATGGGGTGTGTGAAATGAAGAACACAGAGATTCAAAATATTAAGAAAAGCACACAATGCAATGCAAAAGGAGGGGTGTGGGATAGAGAAAACACCTAGATTCGAAATATAAAGAAAGGGACATTGTAAAAAGGAGGAGGAAATACACACACCTATATTTTAAATATTAAGAAAGGCACACCATGCAATGCAACATGGGGTGTGGAATGCAGAACACCTTGATTTGAAATATTAAGAAAGGCACACAATGCAAAATGGATGTGGAAACACACACCTAGATTTTGAAATATTAATAAAGGCACACAATGCAATGCAAAATGGAGGTGGAATAACACACCTAGATTTCAAATATTAATAAAGGCATACAATGCAATGCAAAATAGGGGGCGCGATGGAGAACACACCTAGATTCTTGATATAAAGAACGGTACACAATGCAATGCAAAATGGGGGCGGTGGGATGGAAAGCACACCTAGATTCTCAATATAAAGAAAGCACACAATCCAAAATGGATTGTTTGGGATGGAGAACACACCTAGCTTCTTAATATAAAGAAAGGCACACAATGCAATGCAAAATGGTGTGCGTGGGATGGAGAACACAACTAGATTCGAATTATTATTAAAAGGCACACAATGCAATGCAAAAATGGGGGTTGCAGGATGGAGAACACACCTAGCATCTTAATATAAAGAATGGCACAAAATGCAATGCAAAATGGGGTGCGTGTAGTGGAGAATGCACCTATATTTGTATTATTAAGAAAGGAAAAATGCAAAATGGAGGTGGAAAAACACACCTATATTTTAAATATTAAGAAAGGTACACAATGCAATGTAAAATAAAAATGGGATGTGTGGGATGGAGAACACATCTAGATTTGAATTATAAAGAAAGGCACACAATGCAAAATGGATGTGGAAACACAGCTAGATTTGAAATATTAAGGCACACAATGCAATGCAAAGTGGAGGTGGACAAACACCTAGGTTTGAAATATTAAGAAAGGCACACAAAGCAGTGCAAGTTGGGGGTGTGTGGGAAGGAGAACACACAAAGATTCGAAATATTAATGACGGCACACAGTGCAATACAAAATTGGATGTGTGGGATGGAGAAAACATCTAGATTCAAAATAAAAATAAAGGTATGCAATGCACAATGGGGTGTGTGGGATGGAGAACGCACCTAGTTTTGAAATATTAATGAAGACACAATGCAATGCAATATTGTTTGTTTCGGATGGAGAACACACCTAGTTTCGAAATAGTAAGAAAGGGACAATACAAAATGTAGGTGGAAAACCACCTAGATTGGAAATATTAAGAAAGGCACACACTGCAATGAAAGTTAGGGGTGTGTGGGATGGTGAACATAGATTCGAGATATTAAGAAAGGCACACAATGCAATGCAAAATGGGGTGTGTGGAATGGAGACCACACCTAGTTTCTTAATATAAAAAAAAGGTACACATTGCAATGAAAAATGGTGTGTGTGGGATGGAGAACACACCTAGATTTTAAATATTAAGAAAGGCACACAATGCAATGCAAAATGTAGGTGGAATAACACACCTTGATTGCAAATATTAATAAAAGGCACACCATGCAATGCAAAATGGGGGTGTTGGATGGAGAACACCTAGATGCAAATTTGTTTTATGTTTTATTATTTGTTTGGTTAATGCAATCAACCTTTCAAATATTATACAGAACATGAAAACAAAAATAAAAATGCAATTGTATCCAAATGATCTAGACAATATGTACAAGAGAGAAAACACTCAATCACAATACTTGCAGTACCTCTTAACTCATATCATAATCTAAAATGTTAAAATAACTTCAATGTGCCCTTTACATAACTTAGTCTCCTTCATGATTATCATTTAACTTTACATCAATCTTTATCATCATCATCAGCGTTCCAAATACATTATGAATCGTAGCCTTCTAATAGCTGAAACATTGCATCCAGTGAGTGAACAACTGCCACTATAACAGCCAATTGCATACTTGTAATAATGCATTTCCATACTTGCTTTAGGTCCATTGGGCAATATTTAACAATTACATTTTTAAAAAATGTTTTTCGTATATGATTTAGCTCAGAACAAATAATACAATGTTGAAGAGTGTCTTTTTGCTGTTTATTCCTACAAAAATGACAGTCATTATGTTCTTGCTTAATTGACTGTCTTCTTGCCATTTTGTCTTGTGTATGCCAAAGATTTAATCGAAATCGCAAATAATGTATACGTATATATGGCGACGGGAATTCACTCAGATAATCAGCCATCAGTCCATACATCTTGTGACCAAATAAATGCTCATCAAAATCCTTATAATGTGTACAAAGGGAACGATTAGTACTCCAATCGAATTGATATATTTTTATTTTCACACAAATTGGATTCTCTAAAAAAGAGAACCAAAGCATCAGCTAAATGCATTTAATATAAATGTTTGTCACAATTTGGGAAATAAATGTCCAGCCACCATCAAGTGAAATACTATCATCCCCAGAATATTCAGTGCAGAGAATCCTAATAGACACTTTCTGAGGAATGCACACATTCTCCATACTACCTGTGAGTGCATTGATAGCAGTCCCAACTCGAATCGTATTAAAGATAGCGGGGCACAAATCGGTAACTTCAGGACTTGCCCCCAAAAACATGCCTCTAGCATATCCCACCTTTTACGATCACCAGGAATTCTAGTTTCCGATCATTATTTTAATATCAGTAGTATTTATTGTTGATAAAACAATACAATACGTTTAAGGGAATATTTTGCATATTTGTAAGTTAATATTTTCACCTGAGAAACAAGAGTCTGTAATTT
This sequence comes from Ambystoma mexicanum, assembly GCF_040938575.1. NCBI lineage: Eukaryota > Metazoa > Chordata > Amphibia > Caudata > Ambystomatidae > Ambystoma > Ambystoma mexicanum. The sequence goes on along the minus strand of NC_090932.1, from coordinate 858,680,301 downwards.
GCAATTCAGATCTTGATCATACACCTGATTATCCATTCTATCTGTAATAACTACTTCCAAGTACTTGTATTACGAGACTCTTGAGTATGATATCATCTATTATTCAGTTATATGATATAAATGTAGATTTAACACTATTCTTACAAATCAATATTTGGGTTGTGTCTGTATTTATTATCAGATTTTTTTTTCGAACATACAGATTCAGTTGGTTCAATAAGTTCTGAAGACCAATGGGTGTTTGAGATAGAAGTATTAAATCATCTGTGTACAACAAATAACTGATTTTTTGATTACTTAATTTTGGAGAGTCACTTATCAATTCAGCAAATGTTTCACCCATGTCCAAAATAAACATATTAAAAAGAGTGGATGCCAAAATGCATCCATGTTTAAGGCCCCGTTGTGTAGAGAAGGAAGATGATAACTTTCCTTCGAGAGTTAAACTGACTTGCATGGATGTGTGTGTATTTAAGAGGGTGATCAAAGTTAGAAGCGACGCTGGACAATTATAATGGCTTAATTTATTGTAAAGTAAAACTCGATCAATGGAGTTGAAAGCGACCCGAAAATCAACAAAAGCTATATATAACGGTTGGTTTCGGGTGGCATAGTCTGACTATCATATTCAGGGTGATGATATTGGGAGTTGTTCCAAGGTCGGCCACGAAGCCAGACTGAAAAGGATAACGTAGTTGAGGGAGCAATGACCAATCGTTTAGTTGCTCAAAAGTATCTGCAACCATATTTTACCTGGCTCATCTAAAAGGACGATCGGTCTATAGCTGTTTGGAGATTGTTGATCGCTCTTTTTATATATTGGCACAATTATAGAATGAGTTGAGGTTAATGGTAAGGTCTGAGTATAATTTATAACAGTGTAAATACTATATAAAATATTTTCCCATAATTCAGGGTGCTGTTTTAAACTGTAATTGGATAACCCATCCGGACCACACGCTGTAGAACCACTAACTGTCTTTATATAATGTTGTATATCCTGTATGTCAATTTGCAAGAAAACCTTCTTGAATAAAAATACAGATTCAATACAGATTCAAGACTTAACGAACCTATAGGAAGAGAGTAGAGTTCTAAGAAGTGTTTTATCCATTGGTGTTCCAAAACATTATTGGCTTGAATGGCCATTTCAGTACCCTGAGATGTCTGATTCAGCATGGCCCAAATTGTAGCAATGTTTTTAGTTTGTACGGCACTCAACATAAGAGGACCATCTCGTTGCTATATTTGGGCCTGTCTAGCACGCAACCAATTTTTATACTGTGTTTTAATATGTTAGGAGAATGCTTCTGATCAACATTGGATATTTTAACACCTCCCGTTTTTGCAGTCTAAATAGGTTTTCTCACACAGACATGATTATAGACATGTCATTTTAGTTTTTTCCTACCAGATTTGGACGTGCCATGCTGAAATGACTGCATCATGTCACTGTATATAACATTAGTTTCAGGAACACCCAATCTTACTTTATTCAGTTTGGTCATACGAGATTTGCTAAACTGATTCAACGATTCCTCCAACCATCATAGTCTATTTTGACTCGCATTTACCACAACAGATCCTTGATGGATTCATTTTCCATCATTCACACTTTTCTCCTGTATGCACCATTTAGTTGTTACTTGGTCATATATATATATAATGCTGGGTGTTTGCTAATATTTAACCCGCTGTTTTGCAGCGGAGTTCCTGTTTTAGTTTTTATGTTGTTTTTACTCGTAATCAAATCATTCACATTTGTTAATGCTGTTTGAATAAGTTGCATCACCTCTGGCGTCATGTTAGCTAAAGTAGCACCATTTTTCACAGGCGGTGTCGACATCATCTGCATATCCACAGAGGCAATTTTGGGGCTCACCATCGGCGATTTCACTAACCCGAAGACAAACCTCCCGTTACACTTGGGCATTGGTTACCAGTTTTTTTCCCTTCTCCATGGGCACAAGTGTTAACCAAACTTTGTTTAACGGTTCGCTGTTCAACACACGGCACAGTGGCAATCTTATGGGATATTAAAGAGGTTGATATGGCTTTTTAATGTACGCTGTTCCAGACAACGGAATAGGCATACAACCCGCAATATAGGCATTCACCGCCTTTCAAATCTCTTGGCTATGAAACTCCATAGGATTTACTTCCACTGGAATTTTGTTTTTTGTATTCTCATCCGCTTCTACATTGTTATCAATAAGTTTCCCCTCGGATACTGCTTGCACTAGTTCATCCAATGGAGCATATGGGATAACAATTCCATCAGATTTAAGGGCACCATTTGCAGCTCTCGCTATAGCCTGCTGTTGGTATTTTTTGGAAACATCAGTCGACGCTATTATTACACTCTTATTGGGCAAATGGATAGATTTAAAAAAATGGTTTAGACTTGGATGCATTTGTCTTCTTGAAGTCTTCTTGACTTTTTGCCAATTTAACTTGCGATCTGATCCCCACTTTCTTTTTTGACGGCCCCATAAAGATGGTGTACGCATTTTTGGAGGCTGACTTTAGTGGTTTGACATTTACTATCGCGCTCTTGGGCACCATAACCCCACTATCCGCGGGTTGATCATAGATGGTCTTTATCTAGTATTGGGACCGAATAAATCGGAATATTTGTTGTTGAAGTAGGTTTGCTACTATTGAGGTCAGTCACACCTCTTCACACAGACATTTGCGTATCAACCGACACATAGTTTTGTCAGCAATTTAAAAAAATCAACAGCCTCTCCTGCCTTCCGGCTCAAAGTGTTATTTAGATTATTTTGCAAAAGTAATATTTTTTCAAGTTGAATATTCTGATTATTCAATTTGATATCCAAAGATTCATATAGTTTGGACATAAATTGTATTGACAAATTCATTGAATGAAGAGTAATTTTTAATTATTTGGATGCCGATTCCACTGGTACCAATTTATTAGCAAACATTGATTAATTATTAGGTTTTTGCGTTGTCAGCTCCGTGTACGAACCAACCATGTCGGAACATGATTGGCTGCTGTCTAGAAATAGTGCAGGCGAACTCGATAAATTATAGGACAACTGAGCCGAGAAGCAGGAGTTGGTTGTATCTAAATCAGTTACAGCTGCATCCGATTAAAGAAATGAAACAACTTTTACGATTTCAGCCGTCTGTGGAATGTTATTTAGCAAAACACTGTCAGAGAAGTCTTACTGAGGCATTGCACTGACTCGCAAGATTTCGATGACAAGTTCACATCTGTTATATCCACATTTTCAAAGGTTACCAAATGCTTTTCAGCTCGCAATGCAGTTGTATTGCTTTGCTTACCAGACTTTAACAATAAGGTTTTAGCAACTGTTTCCATGTCCACAGGGTTAATCGCTTTGTTTGCTGTAGAGTGAAGCACGTGAACATCCTTGTAAAATCTCTATGTCGGTGGTTTCGTTCCCTTTAAGCAAGTGTTTTGAGACTTTTTGTTCAGTATGGGAGCTGAGCAAGTTTGATCCAAAGCTTGTTTCCTTGAATTAATCGATTGAGAGCGCAATTTACTCTTCGGTTTGGAAAAGCCAGAATGGCTGGCATGCCAGTTTTCAAAAACAGCACCGTGTGCTGCATCATTTGGAAAAGCTCTAGAAATTAATTAAAAGAGAAAAATAAAACATACAACAAGAGAGAAGCACCTCACCAAGACGACGAATTTCCACGCGGTGAAGAGCCAAAGAGGCACTTAGCAGGCGTGCGTGGGCTTGTTTTTAACTCTTTACGCCTACAGTGGGCGGAGTTAAGCCATACGCCTTGTATTTTCAAGGATTCTAACACTCATTCAGCGCGGAATGTTGCAACTTGAATCCTCAGCACCAGAAGACCAGCAAACAAAGAGGATCCGGCAAAGAGGCACTTAGAAGGTACTTCGCTAATATTAAGAAAGGCACACAATGCAAAATGGATGTGGAAAAACACCTAGATTTGAAATATTAAGAAAGGCATATAATACAAAATTGATGTGGAAACACACACCTATATTCGTAATATTATTGAAGACACACTATGAAATGCAAAATGGATGTGGAGAAACACCTAGATTTGAAATATTAATAAAGTCACACACTGCAATGCAAGTTGGGGCTGTGTGGGATGGAGAACACACCTAGATTCGAAATATTAAGAAAGGCACAATGCAATGCAAAATAGGGTGTGTGGGATGGAGAACACACCTAGCTTCTTAATATAAAGAAAGGCACACAATGCAATGTAGAATGGGGTGTGTGGGATGGAACAAACCTAGATTTGAATCATGAAGTGACAATGCAAAATGGACATGGAAAAACACACCTAGATTCAAAATATTAATGAAGGCACACAATGGCATGCAAAATGGGGTGTGTGGAATGGAGAACACACCTAGATTCGAAATATTATTGAAGGCACAAAATGCAAAATGGGGTGTGTGGGATGGAGAACACACCTAGATTCGAAATATTAATTACAGCACACAAAGCAATGCAAAATGGGGGGTGTGCGATGGCGAACACACCTAGATTCGAAATATTAAGAAAGGCCCACAATGCAATATGGATGTGGAAACACACCTAGATATGAAATATTAAGAAAGGCACACGCTGCAATGCAAGTTAGGGGGTGGTGTGTGGGATAGAGAACACACCTTTATTAGAAATATTAATGAAGGCACTCAATGCAGTACAAAATGGGGCGTGGGGGATGAAAAACACACCTAGAGTCAAAATATTAACAAAGGCACAACATGGAATGCAAAAAGGTGGTGTGTGGGATTGAGACACGCCTAGATTTGAAATATAAAGAAAGGCACAAAATGGAGGTGGAAAAATACACCTAGATGTGAAATATTAAGAAAGGCACCCAATTCAAAATGGTTGTGGAAACAAACACCTAGATTTGAAATATTAGGAAAGGCACACACTGCAATGCAGGTTGGGAGAGGGTTGGGGGATGGAGAACACACCTAGATTTGAAATGTTAAGAAAAGCACATAATGCAATGCTAAATGCGTAGTGTGGGTTGGAGAACACACGTAGATTCTTAATATAAAGAAGCGCACACAATGAATGCAAAATGGGGGTAGGATGGAGAACACACCTGGTTTTGAAATTTTAATAAAGGCACACACCACAATGCAAGTTGGGGCTCGGGTGGATTGAGAACACACCTAGATTCGAAATATTAATTAAGGCACACAATGCAATGCAAGTTGCGGGGTGTGGGATGGAGAACACACCTAGATTCAAAATATTAAGAAAGACACACAATGCAATGAAAGTAGGGGGGTATGGCATGGAATACACACCTAGATTCGAAATATTAAGACAGGCACACAATGCAATGAAAAATGTCTTGTGTGGGATGGAGAACACACCTGGATTCTAAATGTTAAGAAAAGCACAGAATGCAATGCAAAATGGGGGGTGTGGGATGTAGAACACACCAAGATTATTCATATAAAGAAAGCACATTGCGATTGAGAGCACACCTGGATTCGAAATATTAATGAAGGCAAACAATCCAAAGCAAAATGGGGTGTGAGGGATGTAGAACACACAACGAGATTCGAAAAATAAAGAAAGGCACACAAAGCTATGCTACATGGAGGTGGAAAAACACCTAGATTTGAAATATTAAGCAAGGCACACACTGCAATTAAAGTTGGGAGTGTGTGGGAAGGGGAACACACCTAGATTCGAAACATTAAAAAGGGCACAGAGTGCAATGCAAAATGGGGTGTGTGTGTGGGATGGAGAACACACCTAGATTCGAAATACTAATGAAGACACACAATGCAAAACAAAATAGGGGGTGTAGGATGGAGAACACACCAAGATTCTTAATATAAAGAAAGCACACAATGCAAAATGTGGTGTGTGGGATTGAGAACACACCTAGATTCTTAATGTAAAGAAAGGTATACAATGCAATACAAACTAGCATGGGGGTGGGAAGGGGAACAAGCCCAGATTTTAAATATTACTGAAGGGACACAGTGCAATGCAAAATGTGGTGTGTAGGATGGAGAACACACCTAGATTCTTTATGTAAAGAAAGGTATACAATGCAATACAAACTAGCGTGTGTGGGATGAGAATACACCTAGATTCGAAATATTAAGAAAGGGACATTCCAAAATGGAGGTGACAAAACACCTATATTTTAAATATTAAGAAAGACACACGATGCAATGCAAAATAGGGAGGTAGTATGGAGAAACCACCTAGATTCTTAATATAAAGAAAGCACACAATACAAAATGGGGTGTGTGGGATTGAGAACACACCTAGATTTAAAATATTAGTGAAGGCAAACACTACAATACAAGTTTGTGGGGGTGGGAAGGGGAACAAGCCCAGATTTGAAATGTTACTGAAGGCACACAGTGCAAAATGGGGTGTGTGCGATTGAGAACACACCTAGATTCGAAATATTAATGAAGGCAAACAATCCAAAGCAAAATGGGGTGTGAGGGATGTAGAACACACCGAGATTCGAAAAATACAGAAAGGCACACAAAGCTATGATACATGGAGGTGGAAAAACACTTTGATTTGAAATATTAAGCAAGGCAGACACTGCAATTAAAGTTGGGGGTGTGTGGGAAGGGGAACACACCTAGATTCGAAATATTAAAAAGGGCACAGAGTGCAACGCAAAATGGGGTGTGTGGGATGGAGAACACCCCTAGATTCTTCATGTAAAGAAAGGTATGCAATGCAATGCAAAATAGCGTGTGTGGGATGGAGAACACCTATATTTGAAATATTAAATAAGGGACTTTCCAAAATGAAGGTAGAAAACACACCTAGATTTAAACTATTAAGAAAGGCACACCATGCAATGCAAAATGGGTGTGTGGGATGGAGAACACCTAGATTTGAAATATTAAAACACACAATGCAATGCAAAATGGGGGAGGGGGTGGGATGGAGAACACACCTAGATTCGAAATACTAATGAAGACACACAATGCAAAACAAAATAGGGGGTGTAGGATGGAGAACACACCAAGATTCTTAATATAAAGAAAGCACACAATGCAAAATGGGGTGTGTGGGATTGAGAACACACCTAGATTCAAAATATTAGTGAAGGCACACACTACAATACAAGTTTGGGGGGGTGGGAAGGGGAACAAGCCCAGATTTTAAATATTACTGAAGGCACACAGTGCAATGCAAAATGTGGTGTGTAGGAAGGAGAACACACCTAGATTCTTAATGTAAAGAAAGGTATACAATGCAATACAAAATAGCGTGTGTGGGATGAGAATACACCTAGATTTGAAATATTAAGAAAGGGACATTCCAAAATGGAGGTGACAAAACACCTATATATTAAATATTAAGAAAGACACGATGCAATGCAAAATAGGGAGGTAGGATGGGGAAACCACCTAGATTCGAAATATTAAGAAAGGCACACAATGCAAAATGGATGTGGAAACGCACACCTAGATTTCAAATATTAAGTAAGGCACACAATGCAATGCAAAATGGATGTGGATTAACGCTCCTAGATTTAAAAAAATAATAAAGGCATGCAATGCAAAATAGGGGTGTGGGATGGAGAACACCTAGATTCAAAATATTAAGAAAGGCACACAATGCAAAACAAAATTGGGGTATGCGATGTAGAACACTTAGATTCAAAATATAAAGAAAGGCACGCAATGCAATGGATGTGGAAGCACACACCTTGATTTCCAATATTATGGCACACAATGCAATTCAAAATGGGGTTGAAGGATGGAGAACACACCAAGTTTCAAAATGTTAAGAAAGGCAAACAATGCTATGCAAAATGGAGGTGTAAAAACACCTAGATTTGCAATATTAAGAAAGACAAACACTGCAATGCAAGTTGGGTGGTGGTGGGATGGAGAACACGCCTAGATTCAAAATATTAATGAAGGCACACAATGCAATACAAAATGGGGTGTGTGGGATGGAGAACACACCTAGATTCTTAATATAAAGAAAGGCATACAATGCATTGCAAAATGGAGGTGTGGGATAGAGAACACCTAGATTCACAATATTAAGAAAGGCACACAATTCAAAATGGTGGTGGAAAACACCTAGATTTGAAATATTAAGAAAGGCACACACTGCAATGCAAGTTTGGAGGGGGTTGCGGGATGGAGAACGTACCTAGATTCTTAAAATAAAGAAAGCATACAAAGCAAAATGGGGTGTGGGGGATGGAGAACACACGTAGATTCTTAATATAAAGAAAGGCACACAATACAAAGCAGAATGGGGGTGTAGGATGGAGAACACACCTGGTTTTGAAATTTTAAGAAAGGCAGACACTGCAATGCAAGTTGGGAAGGGGTTGCGGGATGGAGAACACACCTAGAATTGAAATATTAAGAAAGGCACACAATGCAATGCAAAATGGGGTGTGTGGGATGGAGAACACACCTAGAATTGAAATATTAAGAAAGGCACACAATGCAATGCAAAATGGGGTGTGTGTAATGGAAAACACACCTAGATTCGAAATATGAAGAAAGCACACAATGGAAAATGGGGTGTGTGGGATTGAGAACACACCTAGATTTGAAATATTAATGCAGGCACACAATCCAATGCAAAATGGGGTGTGTGAGATGGAGAACACAGAGATTCGAAATATTAAGAAAGGCACACAATGCAATGTAAAATGGAGGTGGCAAAACACCTAGATTTGAAATATTAAGCAAGGCATACACTGCAATGCAAGTTGGGGGTGTGTGGGAAGGGCAACACACCTAGATTCGAAATATTAAGAAAGGGACATTCCAAAATGGAGGTGGAAAAACACACCTATATGTTAAATATTAAAAAAGGCACACCATGCAATGCAAAATGGGGGTATGGGATGAAGAAAACCTAGATTTGAAATATTAAGAAAGGCACACAAAGCAAATGAAGAAAGGCACACAATGCAATATAAGTTGGGGGGTGTGGGATGGAGAATACACTTAGATTCGAAACATTAAGAAGGGCACACAACGCAAAATGGATGTGGAAACACACCTAGATTTGAAATATTAAGAAAGGCACACAATGCAATGCAAAATGGAGATGGAAAAACACCTAGATTGGAAAAATTAAGAAAGGCACACACAACGCAATGCAAGTTGGGGGTGTGTGGGATGGGGAACGCACCTATAGTGGAAATGTTGAGAAAGGCACACAATGCAATGCAAAATGGAGATGGAAAAACAACTAGATTGGAAAAATTAAGAAAGGCACACAAAGCAATGCAAGTTCGAGGTGTGTGGGATATTAGAACACACTTAGCTTTAAACTATTAATGAAGGCACACAGTGCAATGCAAAATGGGGTGTGTGGGATGGATAACACACCTAGATACTTAATATGAAGAAAGGTACACAATGCAATGCAAAATGGGGTGTATAGGATGGAGAACACACCTAGTTTCAAAATATTAATGAAGATACATAATGCAATGCTAAATATGTGGTGTGGGATGGAGAACACACCTAAATTTGAACTATTAAGTAAAGCACACAATGCAATACAAAATGGAGGTGGAAACACACACCTAGATTTCAAATATTAATAAAGGCATGCAATGCAAAATAGGGGAGGTGGGATGGAGAACACCTAGATAGATTCGAAATATTATGAAAGGCACACACTGCAATGCAAGTTGGGGTGTGTGGGAAGAGAACACACCTATATTCAAAATATTAAGAAAGGCACACAATGCAATGAAAGTATGGGGGTGTGGGATGAAATATGCACCTAAATTCGAAATATTAAGAAAGGCACACAATACAAAGCAAAATGGGGTTTGTAGGATCAGAACACATTCAATGAATTAAGGCACACAATGCAAAATAGGGAGGTGGGATGAAGAAAACACCTAGATTCGAATAAGGCAAAAAAAAGGCACACAAAGCAAAATGGACGTGGAATAACACACCTAGATGTCAAATATTAATAAAGGCATGCAATGCAAAATAGGGGTGTAGGATTGAGAACACACCTAGATGTGAACTATTAAGAAAGGCACACAATGCAAAGCAAAATACAGGTGTAGGATGGAGAATACACCCACTTTCGAAATTTTAAGAGAGGCACACAATGCAATGAAAAATGGAGGTGGAAAAAAAGCTAGATTTAAATTATTAAGAAAGGCACACAATGCAAAAAAGAGGTGAAAGAAAACACCTAGATTTGAATGATTAAGAAAGGCACACACTGCAAGGCAGGTTGGGGGGATGTGGGATGGAGAACACACCTAGATTTGAAATATTAATGAAGGCACATAATGCAATATGGGGGTGTGGGATGGAGAACACAGATTCTTAATATATAGAAAGGCACACAATGCAAAATGAGGTGTGTGGAATGGAAAACACACAGATTTGAAATCTTAATGATGCCACCCAATTTATGCAACGCAAAATGGTGTGCGTGGGATGGAGAACACACCTAGATTTGAAATATTAAGAAAGGCACACAATGCAATACAAAATGGATGTGGAATAACGCACCTAGATTTGAAATATTAATAAAGGCATGCAATGCAAAATAGAGGTGTGGTATGGAGAACACCTAGATTTGAAATATTAAGTTGGGGGGATGTGGGATGGTAACACACCTAGATTTTAAATATTAATAAAGGCACACAATTCAATGCAGAATGGGAGTGTGGGATGGAGAACTCCTAGTTTTGAAATATTAAGAAGGGCACATAATGCAATGCAAAATGGGGGGGGGGGTGGGTTGGAGAACACACCTAGATTCTTAATATTAAGAAAGATACACAATGCAATGTAAAATGGGGGGGTGTGATGGAGAACACACCTAGATTCTTAATATAAGAAAGGTACACAATGCAATGCAAAATGGGGTATGCGGAATGGGGAACACAACCAGATTCACAATGCAATGCAAAATATGAGGTGTGGGAAGGAGAACTCCTAGATTTGAAATATTAAGAAAGGCACACAATGCAGTGTAAAATGGTGGGTGCGGGATGGAGAACACATCTCGATTTGAAATATTAAGAAAGGCACACAATGCAAAATGGATGTGGAAACACACCTAGATTTGAAATATCAAGGCACACAATGTGATGCAAAATGGGGGGTGTGGGATGGAGAAGAGTCCTAGATTCGAAATATTAAGAAAGCACCCAATGCAAAATGGATGTGGAGACACATCTAGATTTGAAATATTAAGAAAGCCACACAATGCAACATAGAGGTGAAAAAATACACCTAGATTTGAATTATTAAGATAGGCACACACTGCAATGCAAGTTGGAGTGATGTGGGATGGAAAACCACCTAGATTCGAAATAATAATGAAGGCACACAATGCAAAACAAAATGGGGTGTTTTGGATGGAGAACACACCTAGATTCTAAATATTAAGAAAGGCATACAATACAAGCCAAAATGGGGTTTGTGGGATGGAGAACACACCTAGATTTGAATTATTAAGAAAGGGACAATACAAAATGGGGGTGGAAAAACACAACTATATTTTAAATATTAAGAAAGGCACACCATGCAATTCAAAGGGGGGGCGTGGGATGGAGAACACGTAGATCCAAAATAATAAGAAAGCACACAATGCAAAATAAATGTGGGGACACACCTAGATTTAAAATATTAAGGCCCACAATGCAATACAAAATGAAGGTGTAAAAACACCAATATTTGAAATATTACGAAAGGCACACAATGCAATGCAAGTTGGGGGGGGTGGGATGGAGAACACACCTAGATTCAAAATAATAATGAAGGCACAGCATGCAATGCAAAATGGGGTGTGTGGCATGGAGAACCCACCTAGATTTGAAATATTAAGAAAGGCACACAATGCAGTGCAAAATGGGGGGTGCGGGATGGAGAACACACCTAGCTTCTTAATATAAATAAAGGAACACAAAGCAATACAAATGGGGTGCTTGGGATGGAGAACATACCTAGATTGGAAATATTAATTAAGACACACAATGTAAAATGGATGTGGAAACACATACGTAGATTTGAAATATTAAGAAAGGTGTGTGGGAGCGAGGGGTCGTGCGGACCCTCCTCATGCATTCAGTACAATGTGGACCACTTGCTCGACTATTGGTGGGGGACGCCTCCATCGCCCTTATGCTAATGTCAGCCTTATGCTGGCATTGGCATAGTTGGGGCTGTTGCGGGAGGCACTTGGCATCCATTTTGTACACCCTCGACTCCATCTTTGGACTAGGCCTCACTGCAAGAATACGAAAGGCTGCTCTCCCCTCTGCAGCGCCACGCACACGGCGCTGATAGCCCCCACCGGTTCTCACTGTGTCTGAAAGCTCCATTCTCACGCCTGAGCCGGAGATAATCGCAACAAATACACCCTATGTGACATTTCACTCTTCCTCTGAGATCACTGCCCTGTGTGTGAACTGGCCTGATTCATGACTTGTAGCTCATCCATCTCCACAAAACCTGCTCATGCCCTCTTACCCCCGCTGTTGGAAAATTACTGCCAGTATAACCCTGTGTCTCTGCCAGGTATTCTCTTGATGTACCAGATACATGACCTTGTTATGAAGCCCACCCCTGTGTGACCCCAACTAAAATCAGACCTCTGTCACAGTATATTGCACCCTAGAACTAACAAATGTCAGCATGCACCACAGCCTCTTTGACGCACTCAGACCCACCCCACGATCGATGGTATCACACTGGCCAAGACCCCTAAGCATGGTACTCCATATAAGTCCCAATGAGTGAATCAGTGATTATATGTATGCAATGTATAGGTTATGATGATTTGCTCAAAGGAACCGTAGTGACTATTATTTAGTGCATGTCTAATGGTAGTATCTCATGTTAGCTTAGTTAGTGCCTGCACTGCTCCAAAGCAACCTGACCCCCACCCCGCCCGGACACAGGCAGATGGACCTTGTGATGCTCATCCTCCCGCCAACCGAACAGCCAACCCGGAGGGAGCAGCACCTACAGCTACATATGTTACTTAATTTTTAACCAATCCTGTGTCCATGTAGTTCCTTATATGATGATGTCACCAATGATGATTTTTGCCTTGATAAGTTCATGTAATTGTAATGTTTGCCAGAGCACTCTCAGGCAGCAGAGTTCTCTGGATGCCAATTTTACATAAAAGAAAACTAACTCTTGCAGCCTGTTCTCTTAGTCTCATTCCCAGTTGGGGTGCGTCTCATTTCTTTGTATTGCACGTATAAAACGGGATCTGGGCCTTTACATTTGGTGACCCCGACGTGATTGAGACAGGTGCCCCGAACCCCATGCTGTGCGGCGAGATCCGGGACCCCCCCCAGCGAAACCATTGCCTCTGCGGTTGACCGGTTCGTGCACTCAAATAGAGGGTCCAAGGGTTCCCGTTTTCCAAATACCCAACTAAAACTGCTCGCCAAGGCGGGTCACGGCTTGGTTGGGCTGCAGACCAGATTGTGGATAGACCGTGAACGGTGGCTCTCAGACCACCCTACTGAACACGTGAGTACCGTTGCGAGAATTTCAAAGGAGAAAAAGAGGGTTTGGGAGAAGAGGAACAGATAAGAGGGGGCAAAAATAAAAGTTAGGGGAAAGTTCAGGGTCTGTGTGAATGTCACTGAGGCTTTTTATTATCTACCTTTTATATGGCCATTAGGTTTTGTGGAAAAAAGAGGTAAAGAGGAATAAGGGATCCTAGCCCGAAGGGGGTAGAAGGCGGCGCCGCATAGCATTGTCTCAACCAGTGCAGGGAACAAGTGAAGATAAAGAGAAAAAAGTAGGAGTCTCATATATTTAGTAGACTGGTAGTAGTAATTTAGAATATTCTTTTTCTGTGTGAGAAGAATTCTTGGAGAGGTAGCCTGAGGGGGTCAGAGGTGGGGAGTGCATGAGAAAGTAAGAACGAGGGACAATAACCTAAAGAAAGTAAAAAGAGGGGGGTACAGTGAAAGGTAGTTCATGTTATATGTTCAATGTGTTAAAGTGTTACATGTTGGTTGTCAGCAGGTACCTATGTATCTGTGTATCGATAACTATAAGGGTTGAACACACATTTGGTAAACAAATTTGTGATTAATGTTGAGAAATAATTGGAATATCAGTAAATGATTAGTGTTTTATGTTGAGAAATCATTTGTGGTTCCAGCAAAAGGGTGTAAATAAAAATGTTGTTGAAATTTGTTGGCGTTAAGAGTTAAACAAGGTTGACCAGACGTGTTGCAGGAAGGAGATTCTTAAGTGATTGACAGTGTGTATTTATACTCAGAAAACAAGGTGAACACAATTAAGAACAAAAAATACAACAAAGGCACACAATGCAATGCAAAATGGATGTGGAAAAAACCTAGATTTCAAATGTTATCAATCGCACAAAATACAACGCAAGTTGGGGGGGCGTGGGATGGAGAACACACCTAGATTCAAAATATTAATGAAGGCACACAATGTAATGCAAGTGGGGGTATGTGGAATGGAGAACACACCTAGAATTGAAATATTAATGAAGGCAGACAATGCAATGCAAAATAGGGGGTATGGGATGGAGAGCACACCTAGATACTTAATAGAAAGAAAGGCAAACATTGCAATGCATAATGGTGTGTGTGGGATAGAGAACACACCTAGACCAGATTCGAAATATTAAGAAAAACACACAATGCAATGCAAAATGTGCGGGGTGGGATGGAGAACACACCTATATTTTTTTTTATAAAGAAAGGCACACAATGCAATGCAAAATGGGATCTGTGGGATGGAGAAAACAACTAGATTCGAATTAGAATATTAAGAATGGGACAATGCAAAATGGAGGTGGAAAAACACCTATATTTTAAATATAAATAAAGGCACACAATGCAATGCAAAATGGGGGTGTGTTATAGAAAACACATACATTCGAAATATTCAGAAAGGCACACAATGCAAAATGAATTTGGAAACACACACCTAGATTTCAAATAATAAGAAAGGCACACAATGCAATGCAAAATGGGTATCTGGGATGGAGAACACACCTACATTCAAATTATTAAGATTGGGACAATGCAAAATGGAAAAACACACTTATATTTTAAATATTAAGAAAGGCACAGCATGCAAAGCAAAAAAGGGTTTTTTCCTGGAACACACGCGGACATAGACATTTATTCAGTCCAAATATAAATGAGTTAAATAAGCATCAGTTGATTTGTATTCAAGAATCATGGCTCGTAGAGCAACCAATGTGCGACGGATACTCCATTTTCATGAACCCAGCAATACAAGGGAAAAGAGGTCGCCCCTCAACTGGTCTGTTGACGATGGTGAAAAACAGGGAACACCTAGAAACACTTGAATCTATGAATCTGCACCTGTGGGCCCAAAGGACGATTGTTAAGTACAACCAAGGCTTCCCAAGGATCCAAACGAAGAAATCTGATGCTGGCAATAGACAAATCTGAAGCATCATGAACATCTACTGGAACCCGCTCTGGATCGCAGATGATATATTTATAGATTCAATTTTCTCAGCACTAGACCATGCAGTGATAAAATACCCAGAGACAAACATAATAATTTGCAGCGACCTAAATTTGCATTTCTACGATAAGGATGGCCAGGCCATTGAAGAGCAGAAGTTAAACCAGCGAGCAAAAAACTGGAACAAAGAAATAATAAAAAGGAATCTGATTAGATCAGAGAGTATAGATACTAACACAGGACCAGCAAGGCAGAATCTCAGCAATCATTGATTATATATACATGCCCAAGGCAATCCATGATAAGCTCGAAGAGAGCCAGAATACAAAAACAGAAGAGAGTGACCACTACATCATGACAACAACCTGGCATGTACAACATCTATATAATACTAAGAGTAGCATCCCGCCAATGAAAATTAACAATGGAATGAATAGCCTGAGGATAGCGAAAAACACAATAGAACAACTACCAAAAATGTTCTCAAACAAAGAAATGGACGATTGGAGAAAATAAAGCATTTCAACGCGCGGGATCACAAACATGTCTACAATACCGAATTGGTAAAGAAAAAGAGAACTGCAGCAAATGATAAAGGAGATAATGAAGCAAAAAACATCGGATAAAATTAAAAAGATAAAAGAGGCAAAACAGCGATTCAAGAACTGGACAATAAATAAGATGCAATTGCAGCAAGAGGATGCCGAATCAATGTTAAGAAAATTAAACAACTGAAATACTAGAGAGCTCTGGGCTCTATTAAACGATAAGATTACAACCCAGGAAGCTATGATCAGCGACGTACCAGAAGAGAGCTGGACAGAATACTTCACCAATCTATATAACTAGCCAAAACCCCACAAGGGCTACAGACAGCTTTGACAAGACTGGAAGATTATATGCACCAAAATGAACTGGAAATGAATGTCCAGAAGACAAAAATCATGCCCCTGACATATAATAAAAAGAAAAAGAAGGAAAAACTGTTAGCTACCAATACCACATCAGTGATCAAAAATAACAAGTAATGACCATAAAATGTCTCTGTGTCTGGCTAGCGCAATCTGCAAATGAGAAAGAATGGTCGCAACATCTCAAAGCAAAAGCTCTTTCATTAGCATGACAAGCTGAAATCCTCCATCGAAAATTTGGAATGTTCTTGTTTTTTCCACTGATAACTTTCTATAGACAAAAAGTTGTCCCTATTTTGACATATGGAGGCGAGAAGATGATTAACATCGAAAACTGCACATGGCAACAAATAGAAGGAGCATTTTGGAGGAAAGTGCTGGTTCTGCCAAATTCATTTCCGATGCCTCAACTAAGATTTGAGCTCGCCCTACAGTCCATCGCTTCAGCAGTAACATGGAAACAACTGAACTTGTTCAGAAAGATAACTATTGTACATACTTCCCTGCAAAATGAAAGGTTTGGTTTCCAAGCCATAAAATTTTTAAATAAATTAAAAAAATAATGAAAAAAGGGGTTTATGTGATGAAGACCTGGATTCAAAATATTAAGAAAGGTACGCAATGCAAAATGGGGTGTGGGGGATGGAGAACACACCTAGATTTGAATTATTAAGGGACAATGCAAAATGGAGGTGGAAAAGCACACCTATATTTTAAATATTAAGAAAAGCACAAAATGCAATGCAAAATGGGGCGTGTGGAATGGACAAAACACCTAGATTTGAAATATTAATGAGGGCACACAATGCAATGCAACATGGGATGTGTGGGATGGAGAACACACCTAGATTCTTCTTAATATAAAGAAAGGTACACAATGCCATGCAAAATGGGGGTTGTGGGATGAGAAAACAGTTTTGAATTTATTAAAAATGCACACAATGCAATTCAAGTTGGGGGTTTGTGGGATGGAGAACACATCTAGATTTGAAATATTAAGAAAGGCACACAATCCAATGCAAAATGGGGTGTGTGGGATGGAAAACATATCTAGATCTTAATTATTAAGGGCCAATGCAAAATGGAGGTTGAAAAACACACTATATTTTAAATATTAATAAGAGCGCACAATGCAATGCAAAATGGGGTTTGGGGTATATTTAACAGCCCAGCATAACTTTCCCTGCACCACCAAACTGCATTTTCAGCAGTTACATGAAGAATGGCTGCACTGGCTCTGCTGAGCACATGTGGGGCGAGATGAAACATAGAACATCCCGAGAATTGTTGCAGTTATTTTCTTCATACGCACCAAAAAGAAGAATCCAAAAGCAACCTGGTGTAGCGCTGCTGTGCTGAAAGCTCAAGATTTCTAACTGAAAGAGAAAATGTTCTGTGTTTAAAATGACTGCACACTGATGCTATTTCTGATCTGCCCATCTATCTGCAGGTTGTACTCTAGCAAAGGAGGGCTTTCCTCACTGAATGGCATGTGTGTCGAGTAAAATCTTTGAAATAGCAGAGAAATTCACTCCAGGTCGCACAGCGAGCATTTTACTTTTGCAACAATGTGACACTCGCAAAATTCCTCACTAGAAGCTCTCTCTCTCTCTCGCTTTGCTTATGCCACTTTCAAAGAAACCTTGTTATTGAACGATTCCTGTATGTTAGAAATTGACCAGAGCTATGAAAATGTTCAGAGTAAAGATGCAAAGAAAATTGCATTTGTAATTGACCAGGGAAAGTAAAAATAAAACTGTGTTGTACTGCTCTGCAAAGCAGTGAGTGGATATTGTACCAACTGTAAATAATGGTGTGCCATGCACTGAAACAAAACTATATAAGTTGGGAAGAAAAGCTGCCAAAATATAAGTAAATTGTACTCTGTGTACTGTATTTTTCGCCATAAAAAGAACTTCCACATCATGGCTAGACCCTGAAAATGCTGCCAAACATGTTATTACAAGGTAGGCACTTCTAAATGTACCAGCTCCATGGGAAAGGAAGTTCCCTTACAGCGTGAAAGCACCAAGGTGTGGGAATTCGCGAACTCATCAGACTTCCTGGCATTTCTCCAGCATGGGACAATGGATCAGAGGAACTGGCCTGGTCACAGGCAAGTGTGAATGGCTTGTGACACCTCCCTTCAGCTGCATCTGCTAGAATTAAAGGGTGCTATGGTAACCCTGTGCCCAGAACTGACACAGTGGGGGTAGGATGACTGGGGAAATCTTAAGGACCGCCCTCAGTTTCAGATGCCATCCATTTTATTTTAAATACCTTTTATATCAAAGTATTTATAAGTAATCTAAAAAGAAGCAGTAATGTAAAAATTTGTCAGCTTGAATGTAATTTGTGCGCCATGAAAATAAGACATTGTGGATCATTCTACGATGTCGGGGATGCAAACACAAGTAAAATGACATTTCTGGGGAAAGCATCAAATGTACAGTTTTTAAACATAATGAAAATATGCCCAGTGACAATATGTATATATGTAGACAATTGTAGAATTTTAGATGAAAGGTTTTCTGTGGAAATGGCAAAAGATTGGCAGAATGACTAAACGGCATCGCACAAACTTGGCGTGTGGACAGAAATGTTACTTGTGAAATATGGTATTTGCCCATCTAATTTTTATAAGGGTGACGTTTATAAAAATGAGCATTTTGTATCATAACTGATTTTGGCAAAAGCAACTTTGGTAGAAAAAGCACATTGTAAAAAACACCCACACTAAAACTGATTCACTTCCTTCAGTCCAATCCGCTTACAGGGAGGTGGCAACGGTTACAGGCTGACCTATCTGATTTAGAGGTATGTCGACCTTACTTCTGCCCGCATAGTAAAAATCCTCTGATGTCATCCGGTCTATATAAGGTGGAGGCATGCAGACAGTAAGGACTTTCAAAAATCCGACACATTAAAACATCCAAGAGTCAAGGAAATCCAACTCAACTTCCAGAGATCCAGACATCCAACGTTCACCCTGCAAGATTCCAGACTCCAGAGCAAGGCCAGAACCTCTTACCCAGGCTGAACCTCTTATCCAGAATTAAACCCTACAAAAAAATCCCAATAATTTAGGGAAAAAGGGGACAAGGCTGATTGGGTGCAAAATGGGGTGTTGGATGGAGAACACACCTAGTTTCGAAATATTAAGAAAGGCACAGAATGCAATGCAAAATGGAGGTGGAAAAACACCTTTATTTTAAATATTAAGAAAGGCAAACCATAAAATGCAAAATGGGGGTGTGGGATGGGGAACACCTAGATTTGAAATATTAAGAAAGGCACGCAATGCAAAATAGATGTGGATACCCACACCTAGATTTGAAATATTAAAAAAGACACAAAATGCCATGCAAAATGGAGGGGGAAAAACACCTAGATTTAAAACATTAAGAAAGGCACACAATGCAATGCAAGTTGGGGTGGGGTGTGGGTTGGAGAACAGACCTATATTCTAAATAATAATGAAGGCACAAAATTCAATGCAGAATGGGGTGTGTGGGATGGAGAAGACACCTAGATTTGAAATATTAAGGAAGGCTCAGTGGAATGCAGAATGGGGTGTGGGATGGAAAACACACCTAACTTCTTAATGTAAAGAAAGGCACACAATGCAAAGCAAAATGGGGGTGCAGGGTGGAGAACACACCTAGATTCTAAATAATAATGAAGGCACACAATGCAATGCAAAATGGGGTGTGTGGGATGGAGAAGACATCTAGAATTGAAATATTAAGAAAGGTACAATGGAAAGCAGAATGGGGTGTGTGGAATGGAGAACAAACCGAGGTTCGAAATATTAAGAAAGGCACACAATGCAATGGAAATTGGGGGAGGGTGGGATGGAGAACACCCAGAATCGAACTATTAAGAAAGGGACAATGCAAAAAGGAGGTGGAAAAAACACATTGGGGGAGTGTGGGATGGAGAATAAACCAAGTTTGGAAATTTAAAAAAGGCACACAATTCAATGCAGAATGGGGGGTGGGATGGAGAACACACCTAGATTCAAAATATTAAAAAGGGCACACAATGCAATGCAAAATGGTGGTGTGGGATTTAGAACACCTAGATTTGAAATATTAAGAAAGGCAAACAATACAAAATGGACGTGGAAACACACCTAGATTTGGAATATTAAGAAAGGCACAGAATGCAATGCAAGTTTGGGGGTGGGGATGAAGAAGACACCTAGATTTGAAATATTAATGAAGGCCCACAATGCAATGCAAAATTGGGGTATGCGATAGAGAACAACTAGATTTTAAATATAAATAAAGGCACACAAAGCAAAATGGAGGTGGGATAACGCACCTAGATTTCAAATATTAATAAAGGCACACAATGCAATGCAAAATAGGGGGGTTGGATGGAGAACATACAGATTTGAAATATTAAGAAAGGCACACAGTGCAAAATGGATGTGGAACACACCTAGATTTGACATTTTTATAAAGAAACACAATGCAATGCAAATTTGGGGAGGGGGTGGGATGGAGAACACACCCAGATTCAAAATATTAATGAAGGCATGCAATGCAAAATCAGGTTTGGGATGGAGAACACACCTAGATTTGAATTAGTAATGAAGGCATACAATGCAAAATGGGGTGTGTGGGATGGAGAACACACCTAGATTCGAAATATTAAGCAAGGCACACAATGCAATGCAAAATGGTGGGTGTGGGGTTGGGAACACAGCTAGATGCTTAATATAAAGAAAGGTGCACAATGTAATGCCAAATGGGGTTTGTGGGTTGGAGCAAACACCTAGATGCGAAAAATTAATGAAAGCACACAATGCAATGCAAAATGGGGTGTGTGGGATGGAGTACACACCTAGATTTGAAATATTAAGAAAGGCACAAAATGCAATGCAAAAAGGGAGTGTAGGACTGAGAACACACCTAGTTTCGAAATAAGAAAGGCACACAATGCAATGCAAAAAAGATATGGAAAAACACCTACATTTCAAATTTTAAGAAAGGCACGCAATGCAAGTTTGGGGGGGGATGGCGAACACACCGAGATTTGAAATATTAATGAAGGCACACAATGCAAAACGGGGGCGGTGGGATGGACAACACACCTAGATTCTTAATATAAAGAAAGCACACAATGAAAAATGGGGTGTGTGGGATTGTGAAGACACCTCGATTCAAAATATTAAGAAAGGCACAATGGAATGCAGAATTTTGCTGTGGGATGGAGAACACACCTGGCTTCTTAATATAAAGAAAGGCACACAATGCAATGCAAAATGGAGGTGGTAAAACACCTAGACTGGAAATATTAACAATGGCACATAATGCAAAACGGATGTGGATCACACACCTAGATTTTAATTATTAGGGGCCAATCCTAAATGGAGGTGGAAAAAGACACCTATATTTTAAATATTAAGCAAGGCACACAATGCAATGCAAAATGGGGGGGTGGGGTAGAGAACACACCTAGATTCGAATTAGGAAAGGGACAATGGAAAATGGAGGTGGAAGAACACACCTATATTTTAAATATTTAGGCACACCATGCAATGCAAAATGGGTGTGTGGAATGCAGAACACCTCGATTCGAAATATTCCGAAAGGCACACAATGCAAAATGGATGTGGAAACACAGACCTAGATTTTGAGATATTAAGAAAGGCACACAATGCAATGCAAAATGGAGGTGGAATAACAGACCTTGATTCAAATATTAATAAAGGCACACAATGCAATGCAAAATAGGGGGCGGGATGGAGAACACACCTAGATTCTTGATATAAAAAAACAGTAGACAATGCAATGCAAAATGGGGAGTGTGCGATAGAGAACACACCTAGATTTGAAATATTAAGAAAGGCACACAATGCAAAATGGATGTGGAAAGACACACCTACATTTAAAATATTAAGAAAGGCACACAATGCAATACAAGTTGGGGCGGGGTGGTATGGAGAGCACACCTAGATTCAAAATATTAATGAAGTCACACAATGCAATGCAAAATGGGGTGGCTGGATGGAGAACACACCTAGATTATCAATATAAAGAAAGCAGGCAATCCAAAATGGGGTGTGTGGGATTGAGCACACACCTAGATAAGAAATATTAATGAAGGCACACAATGCACTACAAAATGGGGTGTGTGGGATGGAGAACACACCTAGATTCTTAATATAAAGAAAGCACACAATGCAAAATGGGGGTGTAGGATGGAGAACACACCTGGTTTCGAAATTTTAAGAAAGGCACACACCACAATGCAAAAGGGAGGTGGAAAAACACCTAGATTTGAAATATTAAGAAAGGCACACACTGCAATGTAAGTTGGGCAGGGGTTGCGGGATGGAGAACACACCTAGATTCTTAATATAAAGAAAGGCACACAATGCAATGCAAAATGGGGTGTGTGGGATGGAGAACACACCTAGATTCGAAATATTAAGAAGAGCACACTATGCAATGCAAAATGGGGTGTATGTGATGGAAAACACACCTAGATTCGAAATATTAAGAAGAGCACACAATGCAATGCAAAATGGGGTGTGTGATATGGTGAACACACCTAGATTCGAAATATTAAGAAGAGCACACTATGCAATGCAAAATGGGGTGTATGTGATGGAAAACACACCTAGATTCGAAATACGAATGAAGGCACACAATGCAATGCAAAATATGGGGTGTGGGATGGAGAACACACCAATATTCTTAATATAAAGAAAGCACACATCCGAAGTGCTCACAGGTGTGGCTGTTTGGCTGGAGACAGAAACGCTGAAATCCTTTCCCTGTGTGCCGTGTCAGCACCGTCTGCAAGTGGAAGTTTGCACTTGTCCTAACAGTGCAGTAACCTGGACTGGGCTCAAGAACTCTTCCCCTCAACTCCTCCCATGGTGCCGCCCTTCACTGCCGTCATCAGCCCAATGCCATATTAGCACCGGTGCACGCGCATCCGAAGTGCTCACAAGTGTGGCTGTTTGGCTGGGCGGGTGAGGCCCTGACTACATAGAATAGTACAGGTAACCTTTTGTGAAGTCTTGTGTATCCAGCTGGTGACCATTTTAGAGTGAGAGGAAGTATATACTTGAGGCTTCAAAGTATGGTCAAAAACTTGAGAAGCGGGAAAAGGTGTTTAAACGGGTCCCCGTCCATGGTAAGTGAGGGAAACATGTCGGAGGAAGAGGCGTCTCAAGAAACGATTAATCAGACAACCAACCAACAAAAGCTGCAAAATGTCCCTGTTCTTACAAGGATTCTGAACTTGCTGGACAAAGGGCACGAATACACCCATGGGGAAATTGGTGCCCTGAGTTCAGCAACCTCAGAGATTTCCTCTAGACTATGTAGAATTGAAGGATTCCTTATGGCTCAAGAGAAATGTCACACCTTTTGGGCATACCAAGTCCTTAGTGGGAAATCAAAGCTACAGAATCAACAGTTGGACCCTGTAGGTACGACAAATGCTTGTGCTAAGACACAATCTACTCAAACAAACATTCGGGGTACGTCAGACAGCCTAGAAATAAACCCAGGCCCGATTACGGAAGTTCAGAGCACAATTCATATTCCCCCCATATGCAGAAATTGCTAAACTCCAGCAAGAGAGAATTTTGGTCCTCGAAAAGATACTGCTGGCTGCAAATGTACTGCCTGTCGAAGTATTGTGTGGGGAACAGGCTGGGAATGGGAAACCAAAGCCCCTTTCATTGCAAGTCAGTCCTGATAGTCCGTCAGCCCTTACTGACTTGACTGGCCTCCATGTGGGTTGTAGCTTGGGTGCAAATTCTGCCAATGAAGACTTGGAAGAAAAATGTGAAGAAAAACAGTCGACATTTTTTATGTCACGCAAAGCAAAAAAACTCCACGCAGAGCAATGAAAAGACAGGCACAGACAGGTGCACAAAATGCCAGTACACAATTGGGTGCCAAAACAACAAATATAAACAAAAAAACCCCACAAAGAAAACACACTTTCGGTTGATAAAACATCCAATTCCAATATCATTGATAAAAAAAATGACCTGAAATCAAAGAATGAAATGATCATTGATTTAACACAACTAAATACAGAAAGTCAGGCACACTTGGGGGTCAATGAGAGTAATCCCAAGGAAGGTTCACCATCGGGGTTACCAAAGGGGTTGATAAACAAACAAGGGCAGGGAGATGGAGAATCCATTCTCGACCAAGTCAAAGAGGCCGGTGCTCTATCAACCCCCTACCTAATCCAAACACAGCTCTGGCATTTTTTTGAAAAAATGGACAAGAAAATAACATCTTTGACCCAACCCCCTCCTGCCCCCGCCCCCAAGCCCTGTTGCCAATATGGAGGGAATTGACCCCAATATCAAAGAATGAACTGTGCTTCATTAATGAAAGTCTTTCACCAGATCCCAGCTTTGCGCAATCTGGTGTCTGACGACATTGATTGGATTAGACTTCCCCATGTACCTAATTGTCAGATGATCAAACTAAATATCAAACTACAATGATCGCTCCTCGAATATGGAAACATCAAAAAGATTTTGAAATGCTTGGCTATAACTTAACTATGTGCTACTCTATGGAAGACGCCACAAGATTTGTAGAATATCAGGCCCCAGTGTTACAAAATGAACCCAGTGTAGACACACGAGAGACTCAGTTTGCAAGTATGAATGAAAAAATAAGAGTTCAATCAATCAATCGGTGGCACAAATTGTCACAAGCCTTACATGGCTTGAACCTTTTATGAAATCCCTAATTGGTGAGCTGCCAGTCAAGGAAAATCTATAAAAAAAAGTATTGGTGGTAAATTCGTGGAATTGTTGTGGGTTTAAGAATCTGACGGCATGGTTTCAGAAGCTGCAATATGAGAAACCATGGTGTTACAGAATATCTACTTGGAAGGGTACTGTGCATTTTGTTCACATGCTGTGAGAGGCGCATTTGGACACCCATCTGGTGGGCTTGCGATTTTTGTAAAAAATGTATATTGTGCCAAAATACGACAAGTGTTTGCTTCCACAGAAATGCTCGTAATTGAAGTGCCGCCATGTACTCTAATGAGCTTGCATATGTTACCTATCTCTGTATACTGGAATCTGTCTACAATTCTTATAGACGGCATAATTGTCGAACTAAACCATGTGTTGATAGAGGCTGTTGCAGAAACTGCCAATGTGCAAATTATCGCAGGTGGTGATTTTAATTCTAATCTCACGACAAGTAATTCTGGGTCTGATCCATCGAACTATGCACATGCCATGTCCTCATATGAAGGGGTCAATTATGGGCTAACTACTTTGAACAATGGGACATGCAAATAGTACCATTTGTTATCAAAGATCCATTGTTCACATGGTCACGTGGCGTTAAGGCATCGACCATCGATTACATTGTAATGTCTGAGTGTCTAGCCAATATGTCGTCCCTATGTAACACCATAAATTCCCATCTGAGCGATCATTGCATATCGGAGTGCTGCTTTGAGCAAACTTTTCCAGTGTATAAATCTCTACCTGCTTTGTCTTTATTAGAAACAGATAGGTATGCCTTATCGATCAGGTGGAACACAGGTTTATGTAGGCAACTGAACTATTTAGTTAACAGAGACATTGTTAAAATAAATGTTCAACTGATGTCAAAAAGGGAATGTAAGACTTGCGAACTGGAGAATGACATCATGATACGTAGGCATATTGAAGTGCTTGCAACTCAAATAACAAGAGAGAACCATACTAATTACCGAGGAACATACAATGCTGCAATTGCGCTTAGAAAAAAGCAGAAAAACATTGCAATTCGCATTATGTTAAAGTCCTCTAATGATAGAAGCACACATGTTATAAAAAGAAAGATAATTTTGATGATATAAAAACGATATCAAACAATTGAAGTTTGATATATACATCAAAAGTAATCAAAAAATGATTCATAACCTTATTGACAAAAATACAAGAGAAGTCTGGGTGGCTTTGAGAGATTCCTTAATGAAAGCAACCTCGACTTGTGCTCTGCCGTGAGTGGGGAGATCTGGATAGAAGTCTATCGAAACAAACATGCAATACACCAGAAATGTATAGATCATCCATTTCTGGTTACCATGACAGATCTTCCATCACAATGCCCATGGGCGTGGAGGACATTGAACAGATAATAGGGAATTTGAAACCCTCAAAGGCTGCTGGGCCAGTTGGCATCCCCCCATGCGTTATAAAACACGATCCTAAGTTATGGGCATCGTGCTTAATGAGTCGCTTTGAATGTGTGTTTCAATCCAAAATTGTACCGCCTTCCTGGTTATCGGCATTTGTGATCCCTCTACACAAAAAAGGTCCACTTAATGACCCAGGAAATTTCAGACCTATTGCACTTATAGATGTATCAGCGAAGATCTTTGCTGCCTTAATTTTAAGAGATCTAAATGAATTGATTGCTACGCAGAAGATTCTTTCACGATTCCAAACAGATTTCCGGAAAGGAATGGGCACGCAACTGATCATGGGCCGATCTATATGGCACTCCTAGATATATCTGGAGCATTTGATTGCATTATAAGACAAATCCTATGGCAAATAATGCAAGTGCTCTTAATTCCAGCACAACTCATAGCCATGATAGTTCTCTTACAAACTAATACAAACTATGTGATAAGAATAGACAAAACAGGATCATTAACTCCCCCCATTGTCACGCACATAGGTGTCAAACAAGGATACAATCTGGCGGCCATTCTCTTTAATCTGTATTTAATGGAGATTGACACATTATGGGCAAATTGCAATTCCTTTGCGGTCAAACTAGGCGACCTGCGTCTTGACTGGTTAGTCTTCGCAGATGATCTGATACTATTTGACCTGACCCCATTCGGATTGCAAAACAAACTGGCCTTGCTGAATTTTGTGATAAACGTAATTTGAAGTTAAATTAAAAATAAAATTGACATTTTTGTGTTCACAAATCAAAGAAAGTTCATCCGTTACCAATGGAACACTAAAACGTTGGCTATTCCTCGTGCATTGGGATTGCTATATTTAGGATACAATCTGGCCAACTCTGACTCAATTGCTAAATGGCAGGTAGAAATTGCCATCAAAACCTCTCCTTTAATTGCTCAAATGAAATTAATACACATGAAGGTCTGTCAATTTTCTTTAATTCCCTTAATTGAATTTTATACGCTTAAGGTGGAAGCAATAATTCCATATGGCTTAGACTTATGTTCATTGGAAATTGGGTCAGTATTGAATAGAATCCAAGGTAAGATATGGAAAAAGGTTTTACATTTACCTACATCATTGCCAAACTCCATCATTGTGCATGAACTGGGGCTTTCGTCACTAGCTACTAAACATCTATGGCGTAAATTGGCCAGCTATGCAAAAATGTTAAATCCTATTTCTAATTCCTTATATGAAGATTTAGCAAAAATGTTAAAGCCTGGGTCCTCATAATCTGTTTATTCTGCTGGTCAAGTATGTGAAAGGAGTCTTGAAATGATTGCAATGGAGACAGATGACTTAATTAGGCGGCCTCAAATTGCGAAATTGAAATTATTTCAATATGATTGGGCAATTACAGCTGATAAGATTGGGAATTGCTCAGCATACAAGGAATATGCAAAATTTTGTCACAAACAGAAACCTCTTCTCCCTTATATCATGCAGGTTCCGTGCCAAAAAGTACGCACATTATATATGCGCTTTAAATTTAATCTCCTGACAATGTTATCCCGCATGAAAAGTTGGCAAAAAACATCAGTGTCAACAGAAGATGGTTGTAGATTTTGCAAAAACCCTGAAAATGAAACCTTGAAAAATATTGTGATTCACTGTGTTTTCTTTGCAAAGGAAAGGCAAAGATACATGGGGAAATGTGTAGATGTAGCGGTTGATCATGAACTGGAATTGTTGTGGATACAATGTATGTGGTGCTACAGACAAGTTTTGGTTATTGCTGTTTCACCTTCTGTCGATCATAGAGCTGAATTTGGGAAAACAGAAAATCTTGGAAGGATACAACTAGAGGTCTTGAGTCACGTGGCGACAAATGTAAAGTGTAGCTAAACCATGATCAGGGAAATTTCTGGCTTATACCGGAAATAAGGGTAATCACGGGAAGGGCTATGTAAGATCAATGCCATACGAATCCTGTGTAAGATCTAACAGAACTTTGTTTACTTTTGACAATGTCAGGCATGGGCAATACCTATGTCCTCTGTATAGGATATAAGCTTTAAGCTCGAAGGAAGAACAAAAAGCCTCTGCCACATGAGGTGGCATCTCGAATTGTATAGAGTTGATTGCAGTGTATTTTCGCTTTTCTTTTTCGTTTGTTGAATTAACTGTAGTGCACTGTTTTTCCTCTTTGTTGTTGTTGTATTATCACTTGTATTAAAATGCGTTTCTCTTTTCAGAATTGACTGATTGAAATGGATTGCTGTATATGTAGCTGAATTGTTCCTTAATTGCTTCCTTATTGTTTTTTAAAAAAATGTAAACTAAGATTTGTGATTTTAAGATTCTTGTATATTCTCTCATGTTAATGTTGTAAAGATGTTTCATCGAAAAAAAACAAACTGAAAAAAAGGGATACCACTGAATTAAAAAAAAGCACACAATCACCAAATGCAAAATGGGGTGTGTGGGATTGAGAACACACTTATATTCTAAATATTAATGAAGGGACAATGCAAAAGGGAGGTGGAAAAACACCTAGATTTGAAATATTAAACAAGGCACACACTGCAATGCAATTTGGGGGTGTGGGATGGAGAAAACCTAGATTTGAAATATTAAGAAAGGCACACAAAGCAAAATGGATGTGGAAACGCACATCTAGATTTGAATATGAAGAAAGGCACACAGTGCAATATAGGTTGGGGGGTGTGGATGGAGAATACACCTAGATTCGAAATATTAATAAAGGCACACAATGCAAAATGGATGTGGAAACACACCTAGATTTGAAATATTAAGAAAGGCACACAATGCAATGCAAAATGGAGATGGAAAAACACCTAGATTGGAAAAATTAAGAAAGGCACACACTGCAATTCAAGTCGGGGGTGTGTGGGATGGGGAACGCACCTACAGTGGAATTATTAAGAAAGACATGCAATGCAAAGTTGTGGTGTGGAATGAAGAACACCTAGATTTAAAATATTAAGAAAGACACACAATACAATGCAAAATAGGAAGGTGAGATGGAGAAAACACCTAGATTTTAAATATTAAGAAAGGCACACAATGCAAAATGGATATGGAAACACACCTAGATTTGAAATATTAAGAAATGCACACAATGCAATGCAAAATGGACGTGGAATAACAGACCTAGATTTCAAATATTAAGACATACAATGCAAAATAGGGGTGTGGGATGGAGAACACCTAGATTTGAAATATTAAAGGCACACAATGCAATGCAAAACGGGAGGTGTGGGATGGAGAACACACCTCGATTCTTAATATAAAGAAAGGCACACAATGCAAAATGGATCTGGAACCAAACCTAGATTTGAAATATTAAGAAAGGCACACAATTCAATGCAAAATATTGGTGTAAGGTGGAGAACACACCTAGTTTCGAAAGGCACACAATGCAATTCAAAATGGAGGTGGAAAAACACCTAGATTTGAAATTTTAAGAAAGGCACACAATGAAAAATGGATGTGGAAACACACATCTAGATTACAAATATTAAGGCACACAATGCAATGCAAAATGGGGGTGTAGGATGCAGAACACAGCTAGTTTCGAAATTTGTAAGAAAGGCACACAATGCAATGCAAAATGAGGGTGGAAAAACACCAAGATTTGAAATATTAAGAAAGCCACACACTGCAATGAATGTTGGGGTTGTGTGGGATGGAGAACACACCTAGATTCGAAATACTAATGAAGGCACACAATGCAAAGCAAATAGGGGGTGTGGGATGGAGAACACCAAGATTCAAAATATTAGTGAAGGTACACACTACAAAGCAAGTTGGGGGTGTGTTGGAAGGGGAACAAACCTAGATTCGAAATATTAATGAAGGCACACAGTGCAATGCAAAATGGGGTGTGCAGGATGGAGAACACCTAGATTCTTAATGTAAAGAAAGGTATACAATGCAATGCAAAAAGGGAGGGGGTTAGATGTAGAACACCCCTAGATTCTTAATATAAAGAAAGGCACACAATGCAAAATGGGGGTGTGGGATGAGAACACCTACATTTGCAATATTAAGAAAGGCACCCAATTCAAAATGGTTGTGGAAACACACACCTAGATTTCAAATATTAAGAAAGGCACACACTGCAATGCAAGTTGGGAGAGGGTTGTGGGATGGAGAACACACCTAGATTTGAAATTTTAAGAAAAGCACACAATGCAATGCTAAATGCGTAGTGTGGGATGGAGAACACACGTAGATTCTTAATATAAAGAAACACACATAATACAATGCAAAATGTGCGGTGTGGGATGGAGCACACACCTAAATTTGAACTATTAAGAAAAGCACAAAATACAATACAATAAGAGGTGGAAAAACGCTAGTAGATTTCAAATATTAATAAAGTCATGCAATGCAAAATAGGGGAGGTGGGATGAAGAACACCTAAATTCGAAATATTAAGAAAGGCACACAATGCAATGCAAAATGTGAGGTGTGGAATGCGGAACACACGTAGATTCTTAATATAAAGAAACACACATAATACAATGCAAAATGGGGGTGTAGTATGGAGAAAACACCTCGTTTTGAAATTTTAAGAAAGGCACACACTTAAATGCAAGTTGGGGGTGTGTTGGATTGAGAACACACCTAGATTCGAAATATTAATGAAGGCACACAATGCAATGTAAGTTGGGGGGTGTGGGATGGAGAATACACCTAGATTCAAAATATTAAGAAAGGCAAACAATATAAGGCAAAATGGGGTGTGTAGGATCAGAACACATTCAAAGTATTAAAGCACACAATGCAATGCAAAATGGAGGTAAATAAAACACCTAGATTTGAAATATTAAGAAAGGCACACAATACAATGCAAAATAGGGAGGTGGGATGAAGAAAACACCTAATTCGAAATATTAAGAAAGGCATACAAAGCAAAATGGATGTGGAAACACACCTAGATTTGAAATATTAAGAAAGGCACACAATGCAATGCAAAATGGATGTGGAATAACAAATCTAGATTTCAAATATTAATAAAGGTATGCAATGCAAAATAGGGGTGTGGGATGGAGAAAACACTTTGTTTTGAAATTTAAAAAAAGGCATACAATCCAATGCAAAATGGAGGTGGAAAAACACCTAATTTTAAAATATTAAGAAAGGCACACACTTCAATGAAAGTCGGGGGTGTGTGGGATGGAGAACACACCTAGATTCAAAATATTAATGAAGGCACACACTACAATACAAGTTGGGAGGGGGTGTGGGAAGGGGAACAAAACCAGATTCAAAATATTAATGAAGGCTCACAGTGCAATGCAAAATGGTGTGTGTAGGATGGAGAACGCACCTAGATTCTTTATGTAAAGAAAGGTATACAATGCTATGCAAAATAGCGTGTGTGGGATGAGAATACACCTAGATTCGAAATATTAAGAAAGGGACATTCCAAAATGGAGGTGGAAAAACACTTACATTTGAAATATTAAGAAAGGCACACCATGCAATGCAAAATGGGGAGGTGAATGGAGAAACCACCTAGATTCGACATATTAAGAAAGGCACACAATGCAAAATGGATGTGGAAACGCACACCTAGATTTCAAATATTAAGTAAGGCGCACAATGCAATGAAAGTTGGGGGGGGTGGGAAGGGGAACACACCTAGATTGGAATTATTAAGAAAGGCACACAATGCAATGCAAAATGGATGTGGAATAACGCTCCTAGAATTCAAATATTAATAAAGGCATTCAATGCAAAATAGGGGTGTGGGATGGAGAACACCTATATTCAAAATATTAAGTAAGGGACATTCCAAAATGGAGGTTGGAAAACACACCTATATTTTAAATATCAAGAAAGGCACACAATGCAATGCAAAATGCGGGTGTAGGATGGAGAACACACCTCGATTCCAAATATTAATGAAGGCACACAATGCAATGCAGAATTGGGGTATGCGATGTAGAACAAATAGATTAATAATATAAAGAAAGGCACGCAATGCAAAATGGATGTGGAAGCACACACCTTGATTTCAAATATTAAGGCACACAATGCAATTCAAAATCAGGGTGAAGGATGGAGAACACCCCAAGTTTCAAAATTGTAATAAAGGCACAAAATGCTATGCAAAATGGAGGTGTAAAAACACCTAGATGTGCAATATTAAGAAAGGCAAACACTGCAATGCAAGTTGGGGGGTTGTGGGATGGAGATCACACCTAGATTCTCAATATAAAGAAAGGCATACAATGCAAAATGGGGGTGTGGGATGGAGAACACCTATATTCACAATATTAAGAAAGCCACCAACATGGTTGTGGAAAACACCTGGATTTGAAATATTAAGAAAGGCACACATTGCAAATCAAGTTTGGAGGGGGATGCGGGATGGAGAACACAGCTAGATTCTTAAAATAAAGAAAGCACACAATGCAAAATGGGGTTTGTGGGATGGAGAACACACCTGGTTTCGAAATTTTAAGAAAGGCACACACCACAATGCAAAAGGAGGTGGAAAAACAACTAGATTTGAAATATTAAGAAAGGTACACACTGCAATGCAAGTTGGGAAGGGGTTGCTGGATGGAGAACACACCAAGATTCTTAGTATTAATGAAGGCACACAATGCAAAATGGGGTGTGTGGGATGGAGAACACACCAAGATTCTTAATATAAAGAAAGCAAACAATGCAAAATGGGGTGTGTGGGATTGAGAACACACCTAGATTCTAAATATTAGTGAAGGGACAATGCAAAATGGAGATGGAAAAACACACCTAGATTTTAAATGTTAGGAAAAGCACACAATGCAATGCAAAATGGGGTGTGAGGGATGGAGAACACAGATTCGAAATATTAAGAAAGGCACACAATGCAATGCAAAATGGAGGTGGAAAAACACATAGATTTGAAATATTAAGCAAGGCACACACTGCAATGCAAGTTGGGGTTGTGTGGGAAGGGGAACACACCTAGATTCAAAATATTAAGAAAGGGACATTCCAAAATGGAGGTGGAAAAACACACCTATATTTTAAATATTAAGAAAGGCACACCATGCAATGCAAAATGGGGGTGGGGGATGGAGAAAACCTAGATTTGAAATATTAAGAAAGGCACTGAAGTGGGAGAATGGGATAACACCCTCCCCCAATCTCATCCAGACCATGGCCTAGGGAATCACGGCCCAGACACCCTCCACGAGATGAGTTTGCCTATTTGCCAGACGACAAATTACCTTGGTTCAAGAACTTACACATAAGAGGAGCATGCCCACCTGTAAGATCAACACAAGGCCCCAAGGCTCAAGATGATACCTGCGGCATGGATGAACTCGACTAGAGCAATGACTACAAGTATCCACATTGTTAGAGATGCCATGACGACATAGCCAACAGACAAAAGCACACGTGCCACCATGTACACTGGTCACTCACACACCAACCTACACGAAGAACATACTCAGTGTTAGGACGCAGTGGACCGTCACACTCACGGACGTGCATCTTTTTTATTTTCCACATAGGCCTTCTACAGCACCGCAGAAACGCAAGATGCCTGAAGAGATCGTGTATATGCTTGCTGATGCTTCCTTGCCTCCTATCTCTACAAGACGCTATCACGTATACTCAGTGCTGCATATGGCGATTTGTCACTCCACGACCACCAGGGACCCATGAACTGAACCAGACTAGGCCACGAGCAAGAGTCCCCAGGTTGGAGCCTTGCAAACGAAAACCCCTTCAGAACGGAATACAAGTGTTGATCAGGCAGAACAAGCCCCTAACGAGGGCCCACAGCCAAGGCCATGATGTTGCAACTCGCATGCCAAAAGCCCAGCGCCAAGGTTATACCTGCAAATGCTAAGCCTCCAGAAGCAGAATACTAAAATCAAATGCTCATAATTCTGCTCCAGCCACGGTCTCTCCACACGTGACCAAGCCGAACTGACAAGGTGCCAAGTTTACGAGACAGAGAAGGAGCCAGGGTCTCACAGGTTGCAAAAACAAAGTGGCAAGATTGACACCTACAGCGACGGGAAAGACTCGCCTATGAGCAGACCAGTCCGTTGTTTGCACAAAACACATAGTTGCACATTGTTGCTAATGACAGGTACACGGCGAGCTGGGAACAACGATGGTCCCAGTCTTGGGGGCTCGCTACTGACGCCATTTCTCATAGCCAATCACTAAGGGTCCCCTTGTTGCAATTCCGAAGTACCAAATGTTAGGGACAGCCCAAGTATACCACCTGATCTGGTCCCTTCCAATAACAACTTTCTCTATATGCTAAACATACTAACCCTACCACTCGGAGAGCCAATCCTGAGTGGCGATAGGTTTTTGCGCCAACTTTCTCAGGTGACGCAGGTAGTGCGTCATACTGTAGTAAAAAGGGCCTGCGAGAACCCTCTGAGAGTGACTTGTTGCGCTTTCTCGAATGCATACGAGAAACCCGTCCCTACCGTTGCAATAAACCGCAGTCTTAGTCTCGCTTCTTGTGTGTGTCTCCTACTCATTTTTGGGGACACGGGAGGAGTTGGGGCCTCCCAGCCCGGAGGTCCGCGGACAGCTCTGCCGACCCCCGGATAATCACCCCGACAGCACACAAGCAAAATGGATGTGGAAACGCACATCTAGATTTCAAATATGAAGAAAGGCACAGAATGCAATGTAAGTTGGGGGTGTGGGATGGAGAATACACCTAGATTGGAAAAATTAAGAAAGGCACACACTGTAATGCAAGTTGGGGGTGTGTGGGATGGGGAACGCACCTATAGTGGAATAATTAAGAAAGGCACACAATGCAATGCAAAATAGGGAGGTAAAATGGAGCAAACACCTAGATTCGAAATATTAAGAAAGGCACACAATGCATAATGGATATGGAAACACACCTAGATTTGAACTATTAAGAAAAGCACACAATGCAATACAAAATGAAGGTGCAAAAACGCACCTAGATTTCAAATATTAAGAAAGGCACGCAATGCAAAATGTGAGGTGTAGGATGGGGAACACACCTAGATTCTTAATATAAAGAAAGGCACACAATGCAAAATAGGGGTGTAGGATTGACAACACACCTAGTTTCGAAATTTTAAGAAATGCACACAATGCAATGCAAAATGCAGGTGGAAAAACACCTAGATTTGAAATATTAAGAAAGGCACACAATGCAATGCAAAATATGGGTGTAGGATGGAGAACACACCTAGTTTCAACATTTTAAGAGAGGCACACAATGCAATGAAAAATGGAGGTGAAAAAACACCTAGATTTAAATTATTAAGAAAGGCACACACTGCAATGAAAGCTGGGGGTGTGGAATGGAGAACACCTAGATTTGAAATATTAAGAAATGCATACAATGCAATACAAAATGGACGTGGAATAACACACCTAGATTTGAAATATTAATAAAGGCATGCAATGCAAAATAGGGGTGTGGGATGGAGAACACCTAGATTCGAAATATTAATTAAGGCACACAATTCAATGCAAAAAGGGAGTGTGGGATGGAGAACACCTAGTTTTGAAATATTAAGAAAGACACATAATGCAATGTAAAATGGGGGGTGTGTGATGGAGAACACACCTAGATTCTTAATATAAGAAAGGTACACAATGCAATGCAAAATGGGGTATGTGGAATGGAGAACACAACTAGATTCACAATGCAATGCAAAATATGTGGTGTGGGAAGAAGAACTCCTAGATTTGACATATTAAGAAAGGCACACAAAGCAGTGCAAAATGGGGGGTGTGGGATGGAGAACACACCTCGATTTGAAATATTAAGAAAGGAACACAATGCAAAATGGATGTGGAAACACACACCTAGATTTGAAATATTAAGGCACACAATGTGATGCAAAATGGGGGGGTGTGGAATGGAGAACACACCTAGATTCTAAATGTTAAGAAAGGCATACAATACAAGGCAAAATGGGGTGTGTGACATGGAGAACACACCTAGATTTGAAATATTAAGAAAGGAACACAATGCAAAATGGATGTGGAAACACACACCTAGATTTGAAATATTAAGGCACACAATGTGATGCAAAATGGGGGGGTGTGGAATGGAGAACACACCTAGATTTGAATTATTAAAATAGGCACACACTGCAATGCAAGTAGGAGTGATGTTGGATGGAGAACTCACCTATATTCTAAATATTAATGAAGGCACACAATGCAATACAAAATGGGGTGTGTGGGACTGAGAACACACCTAGATTCTAAATGTTAAGAAAGGCATACAATACAAGGCAAAATGGGGTGTGTGAGATGGAGAACACACCTAGATTCTTATTATTAAGAAAGGGACAATGCAAAATGGGGGTGGAAAAACACACCAATATTTTAAATATTAAGAAAGGCACACCATGCAATGCAAAAGGGGGGTGTGGGATGGAGAACATGTAGATCCAAAATAATAAGAAAGTGACACCGGAAAGGAACGGCCCGAAAAGGAGCTTTTCTGTTTGGGATCTTGGAACACTCGTGGCCACTCGCACTTAACGATGGTTGGAGACGTAAACCTAGGCAGATTTGACATTTTGTGTTTACAAGAGACGTGGCTGATGGCCAAACCAGCGCTTGATGGCTTCTCTGTAGAAATCTCCGCAGCTGAGAAAGGTCTGTTAAGAAGACCGTCAGCGGGCTTACTAATAGCAATCAAAACGGTATGGGGCCTGGCTGAACCGCAAAAGTGGAAAGAAGCATACGAAATGCTGTTGATTGTGACAACTTGGGCGCAACTTGACATAAAAAAGGGAGAAGGTCACTCGAACCAGTTAGCAATAATAAACTGCTATTGGAACCCTCAGCGCATGCAAACCAAATCATTTTGCTCAAACATGAGCACCACGATTGACCAGCTATACAAAGAGTTCGAAGACATCGAAATTATCATCTGTGGAGATCTCAACGCAAACTGTAACAATCTGTCACGGGCAAAGCTAACTAGCAACCAACAGCCTGCAACATCGGACCCAACCAGGGAGCGAAGGAAAGCATGGAAGGACCTCATCGCCAAAGGAAACATCCAAAACATAGACACATTGTTTACAAACCAAATGAACATCCCAACCTGGGAACGTGGGGCGTCAAAAGCAACATTAGACTATATTTGCATCTCAGCAGGTCTAATAGAATGGATTGAGAGCTTTCGAGTTTAAAGAACTATTAACAGCGACCACAACTTGTTGACATGCACATGGCAAGGATGGAGACCAGCAAAAACCGGATATCTTCTAGAAACGGAAAAAAACAGCCAACGAACACGGCTAAGGCTAACTGAAGCCGACATTTTGAAAATTAAAAACGCATGGGACCAGAAAGTCTTGTCCAACAGGTTAAACAAGATAGATGAAAGACCAGACTACATACCGTTAGTACTGCCATTAAAAAAAACACTGAAGGGAAGATGTGAAAATTCCGACCAGACAAAACATGCTCACAATAAAGCTCTGGTTGAACAAAGAAAATTGGGATTCCGCTTGAAAAAAAGGGCAAAGACGACAAATACCAACGAGGACTGGGCAAAATGGTACCTAGAAATAAAAAGGTACCACAACTGGCGGCAACAACACAGGGCAGTCCAATACCAACAAGATGCAGAGGACATGATGAAAAGATTAGCATCCAAGAAATTGAGTGAATTCTGGTCACTGATAAAAAGTACATCTTCTACACAGAATATGCCACTCAGCAACGCAGATTCGGAGGACAAATGGATAAACTACCTGACGACGGAATTTGAAGAGTTAAAGGAAATACAGTCTGCGAAGGTGGGTAACCCTAAATCCACCTGGGTGAATCTGTCAAACCCTGAAGACATTGAAGCCAAAATCAAGAAGCTAAAAACATCTAGAGCTCCTGGTCCTGACGGTCGGACAAATGTGATACTCACACAGTTTCCCAACGAGTGGTCGATTGTGCTTAGCAAGATATTCGCCGAATGTGAGACAAAACAACAAATCCCAGAGTCTTGGCAGAAAACAGTGATCGTGCCGATCTACAAAAAGGGGAGCCGTGATGACCCGGAAAACTACAGGGCAATTGCCTTGCTTGACATCATAGGCAAAATCTATGCAATCCTTCTCTTGACCACCTTAGAGTTTGGGAAAAAACTGGACCGTCGAAAGATAACCTCCAAACGGGTTTTCAAAAAAATGGAATCTCTTCAATCAACATCATGTTTATCAACATCTTAAAAGCTAAGGTGAAGGAAGGGGCCCCAAAGGTGCACCTAGCTTTTATCGATCTATCAAAAGCGTTTGACAAAATTGATCAAAATATGCTGTGGACTAAATTACACTCTTGGAACTGCCCCCAATCGGTGTTCGACCCAATCAAAGCGATTCACTCACAAAACACTAAGAGTGAAATTAAGCCAGCAAGGATTGTTATCTGAGAAAATCTAGGTAAACAGAGGGGTCAAACGGGGCAGCACTCTGGCACCAGCCCTATTTATTGCTTTTCTGGGCGACTTTCAACATTCTGAAGGTGAAGTCAGGAGCTTCCCACCGAAAATGGGTAAAACCACCATCCGAAGACTTTATATGCTGATGATGTTATCCTAATCGATCAGACTAAAATTGGATTACAACAAAAGTTAACTAATCTGGCGAAATACATCGATGAAAATTGTCTTGAAATCAACAAAAACAAAACCATAGTTCTGACGATTGAGAAAGCACCGAACAAAAAATCCAAACA
This sequence comes from Ambystoma mexicanum, assembly GCF_040938575.1. NCBI lineage: Eukaryota > Metazoa > Chordata > Amphibia > Caudata > Ambystomatidae > Ambystoma > Ambystoma mexicanum. The sequence continues at coordinate 858,641,039 of NC_090932.1, read as the reverse complement.
GCTGTCCTGGTTTCTTGATAATGTCAAAATTGAATCAGTAAAAAACAGATACCTGGGGGTTGAAATTGACAGTTCAGGAACAGATATGGCTATGCAAAACATGCTTTGGGATAAAGCCAAAAGATTAATATCGCAAATGAGAGTCATTGACAAAAGATTCGGAAAGTTCTCACTAATCCCCGGAATAAACTTCTACAAAGGAAAAATGGTTCCAGCACTGGTGTATGGAATGGAAGTCTCACTTTTCACCCCAACCACGTTCTGGAGCAAACTGGAGGGGCTGGTCTGGAAGGCAGTCCTAGGAGTCCCTAAATCAACATCTATGGCGGCCATTAGAAGAGTGCTGGGTCCAGTATCCCTCTCATCCATGGTAGACCAAAGCGCCATGAGTTTTTTCAGGAAAATAATCCTGGCTAAGACGTTGCCGTCTTTTATCATCATTAAGGACGAACTGGAAAGTGGCAAATGCGCGGCACTGAACAGATGGGTGGAGAAGAGGAAAGAGAAACTACAAGAAATAGCTTTTATAGAAAAAGAGCTGAAAGAAAATCAGACAGAATTAAACAAAAAATGAAAACTATGGATTGGAAACATACACTGGAGTCAATCGCAGAGAATAAACTATTAGCCCATCTCCCCGCTACGTTCCACAAAGTGAAATCTCTGCAAAAGTACTGTGTCAAATTTCCAGAAAAAAGAAAAAGAATGCAATTCATGAAAGCAAGATTAAATTTGCTGTTAACACAGGAAATCCTTACCATCAGGGGTGTCTCCAACAAAAAAAAGAGTGTCGACTGTGTAAAAAGATGGAGGTGAAGGAAACTCAAACATCTAGTGATAGATTGTCCTAACACCAAACAAAACAGAGCGGTTCACCTGCTACTGCTGATCGAGAACCCGTGGATGATCTGTGAAAATGATCTATGGAACAGATTAATATCGGGCGAAACCACGAGATGGACGGTGGCTATGGCGAATCTAATTGACGCAACATTCCGACAGATTAGGGAGACTTCACCGCCTCTCTCTATGACGACACTGGGGTTCATACTTCACTCTCAGAAGTAAAAAGGGGACTGATTTGATGCGGCAAGTGGAATGAGATAACCCTAAATGTGAAATTTCGAACGTTTAGACAAGAGAGCTTCAAAAGTCAAAGAAGTTTTGATACATTTTTCAGGGTTTTCTTAAACAATAAAGTCACAAAAAAAAAAGGGCGGCACACAATGCAAAATAGATGTGGAAACACACCTAGATTTTAAATACTAAGGCCCACAATGCAATGCAAAATGGGAGTCTGGGGGATGGAGAACACACCTAGATTCTAAATATTAATGAAGGCACACAATGAAATGCTAAATTGGGGTATGAGATGGAGAACACCTAGATTTGAAATATAAAGAAAGGCACACAATGCAACATGTATGTAGAATCACACCTCGATTTGAAATAACACAACTAGATTTGAAATATTAAAGGCACACAATGCAATGCAAAATGAAGGTGGAAAAACACCACTATTTGAAATATTACGAAAGGAACACAATGCAAGTTGGGGGGGGGGTGTGTGGGATGGAGAACACACCTAGATTCAAAATAATAATGAAGGCACACAATGTAATGCAAAATGGGGTGTATGGGCAAGAGAACACACCTAGATTGGACATATTAAGAAAGGCACACAATGCAATGCAAAATGGGGTGTGTGGCATGGAGAACACACCTAGATTTGAAATATTAAGAAAGGCACACAATGCACTGCAAAATGGGGGGTGCGGGATGGAGAACATACCTATATTCGAAATATTAAGAAAGGCACGCAATGTAAAATGGATGTGGAAACACATACATAGATTTGAAATATTAAGAAAGGTGTGTGGGAGCGAGGGGGCGTGTGGACCCCCCTCATGCATTCACTACAACGTGGACCACTTGCTCAACTAATGGTGGGGGACGCCTCCATCGCCCTTATGCTAACGTAAGCCTTATGCTGGCATTGGCATAGTTGGGGCTGTTGCGGGAGACACTTGGCATCCATTTTGTACACCCTCGATTCCATCTTTGGACTAGGCCTCACTGCGATAATACGAAAGGCTGCTCTCCCCTCTGCAGCACCGCGCATACGGCGCTCATAGCCCCCACCATTTCTCACTGTGTCTGAAAGCTTTGCAGCTCCATGCTCACGCCTTAGGCAGAGGTAATCGCAACAAATACACCCGATGTAACATTTCACTCTTCCTCTGAGATCACTGCCCTGTGTGTGAACTGGCCTGATTCATGACTTGTAGCTCATCCATCTCCACAAAACCTGCTCATGCCCTCTTACCCCCGCTGTTGGAAAATTACTGCAAGTATAACCCTTTCTCTGCCAGGTATTCTCTTGATGTACCAGATACATGACCCTGTTATGAAGCCCATGCCAGTGTGACCCCAACTAAAATCAGACCACTGTCACAGTATATTGCACCCTAGAACTAACAAATGTCAGCATGCCCCATAGACTCTTTGATGTGCTCAGACCCACCTCACGATCGATGGTATCACACCGGCCAAGACCCTTAAGCTTGGTGCTCCATATAAGTCCCAATGAGTGATGTGGTGAATATATGTATGCAATTTATAGGTTATGATGATTTGCTCAAAGGAGCCGTAGTGACTATTATTTAGTGCATGTCAGATGGTATTATCTCATGTTAGCTTAGTTAGTGCCCGCCCTGCTCCAAAGCGACCCGACTCTCACCCCTCCCGGACACAGGCAGATGGACCTCATGACGCTCACCCTCCCGCCAACCGAACAGCCAATCCGGAGGGGGCAGCACCTACAGCTACATATGTTAATTTTTATCCAATCCTGTGTCCATGTAGTCCCTTTTATGATGATGTCACCAATGACAATTTTTGCCTTGATAAGTTCATGTAATTGTAATGTTTGCCAGAGCACTCTCGGGCAGCATAGTTCACTGGATGCCAATTTTACATAAAAGAAAACTAACTCTTGCAGCCTGTTCTCTTAGTCTCATTCCCCGTTGGGGTGTGTCTTATTTCTTTGTATTGCATGTATAAGACGGGGACTGGGCCTTTACATTTGGTGACCCCGACATGATTGAGACAGGTGCCCCGAGGCCCCGTGCTGTGCGGAGAGAACCGGGATGCCCCCCAGCGAAAGCATTGCCTCTGCGGTTGACCAGTTAGTGTGCACAAACAAGAGGGTCCAAGGGTTCCCGTTTTCCAAATACCCAACTAAAACTGCTCGCCAAGGCGGGTCACGGCTTGGTTGGGCTGCAGACCAGATTGGATAGACCGTGAACGGCGGCTCTTGGACCACCCGACTGAACACATGAGTACCGTTGCTAGAATTTCAATGGAGAAAACGAGGGTTTGGGAGAAGGGGAACAGATAAAAGAGTGGGTAAAAATAAAAGTTAGGGCAAAGTTCAGGGTCTGTGTGAATGTCACTGAGGCTTTTTTTATCTATCCTTTATATGGCCATTAGGTTTTATGGAAAAAAGAGGTAAAGAGGAATAAGGGATCCTAGCCCGAAGGGGGTAGAAGGCGGTTCCGCGTAGCATTGTCTCGTCCAGTGCAGGGAACAAGTGAAGATAAAGAGAAAAAAGTATGAGTCTCATATATTTAGTAGATGTTACGATGGATTTCTGAACTCTGTCCTGGAGGGGCAGAGGTTCAGAAGGCCAGCCTAGTTTCTTGGAAAAGGGTAACCCCTGGACAAGCCAGACCAATCAGGGCAGCGATGGCGGCGGTCAAGACTAGGTCTCAAGAGGGGTGAGGGCGACTGAAAGCCCGCAATGAGCACACAAGCGAGGACGCTTACAAATTACTCCAGACAGGCGTTATATTAAAAATATAGACACATTTATTACAAGGCCTTTGTAACATCGACCATAGTAAAGAATCACGGTAAAACTCCCATAAACCAACACATCACAAGCAATACAATATATATACAAGACCAAGGGGTCTAAGGAATTAGAAGCACAAAATATGCAGACCACCTAGATGGGGAGGAAAACAGGCAGTGCAAGTAATTGTTAGACCCAGTTCGACATCAGAGGCCACCTAACTAGAAGGAAGTCCGAGCCCTACGAAGAGTGGAGCATTGTGCTCAAAAGTACCTGCACACGCATCAGGCAGTTCAGAGAGGTGAACAAAGCGATGATGAATAGATACCCGCTAATCAAGCACGGGCAGCGATGGAAAGCCACAGGCTCCTGCGGGAGGTCAACCGGTTAGGGTATTGACTACTCACCGGTCCCCGATGCACGAAGACCCAGGCTTCTCCGGTTCCGTTTCGGTACTGGCAGGTTCAGATGCGATCAGCAGGATGTCTCGCCGCCGTGTAGATTCCGCGACAGCAGGAGTCAGGGTCGAGGAGGTCCCAAATGCAGCGAACATGCACAGGTTTGTTACCACAGCAGGGCAACTCGGCAATCGCATGTATTCCGGTCCCAAAGCACACGTCTCACTTCAGACCTGGGAACGCCAAGTGTACGAATCGTGTGAGAGTGGCGAGGACTCGAAATTTAGCAGCAGCCAGACGGCGGTGACAGAGCAAGGTCCCTGTGTAAGCTGGTCAGTCCACTGGATGGCCCAGGGACGCTTCCGAAGGCTTACGCAGGATTTGGTGAAGATGCAGAGAATAGTTGTTCCCACTATTCTAAACGGTCGAAGCGCCTTTGCAGACCTTCTCGTTCGATCAGAGGCCGAATGGTTTCGCAGGACGACAGCAGTGCAGGGTGCCAAACGGGTGACCAGCGATTCCTCGATTCAGCTTCTTAGTTGCAGGATACTTGGCTCCTTATCCTTTGTTCGTGAGAACTCAGGAGATCGACATGGTAGTGGGGTTTTCAGCCTCCTCTTATCCAGAGTTCCCTTCACGCCAAAACGGAGAGGGCCCAATGGGAGATCCGCTCACAAACACTCACACCATACGTGGACCTATCACTGACCATGGTAGTCCCAGGCATTCAGGACACTCTAGACTCTCTGGCACCCAGGATGTGTATTGGGAACAGACATCCCAGCCCACATCCTGGAGGCACACACAAGGCATGCAGAATCCCGCGAAAGCGTTGTGTTTCGCGGGAAAGTGCATGACCAAATAAGGACTGCCCCGGGTCGGCTCTACCTGGGTGAAGGTGAAGGGGCAAGACAGTCAGCGGACAGGACAAAGAACCTCGTCGCATGGCCATTTTGGAGGCCAGGCCACCCATTTGGGCCAAACGCGGGAAGCGCAGTTAACATGGCAAAAAGGGGTTCAAAACACAAAGAAACGATAGCTGCCACCAGTCCCGTCCGTGACACACTTGCACATTTCATGATAAGTCCAGCGAGAGTTTCTAGGGCCATTGGAATGACTAGAGACCCAAGAGCGCGGTAATGTAAGTTACGGTGTACTCTTGTTTCATGTTGCTAAAAAGCTGCAACATGAGGAAAGGACTAAGGGAAACAAAGTCTCCCGGTAATGACTGAGGGCATGTCGGTTTCCCCGTAAGAATGGAGCGAAAGCCAAGAGGAGTGCGGCGGAAGCCTGCAATTCTCTGGCAAAGTCTAGATCAGGGTGTAAAACAGCAGCAAAAAGTTTGGGGTTTGCCACATGGAAGGAAAATTACCTACAATTATGAAATATTTCCTAACAGTAGACTCGTAGTAGTAATTTAGAATATTCTTTTTCCGTGTGAGAAGAATTCTTGGACTCAGAGGTGGGGAGTGCATGAGAAAGTAAGAACGAGGGACAATAACCTAAAGAAAGTAAAAAGAGGGGGGTAAAGTGAAAGGTAGTTCATGTTATATGTTCAATGTGTTAATGTCTTACATGTTGTTTGTCAGCAAGTACCTATGTATCTGTGTATGGATAACTATAAAGGTTGAACACAAATTTGGTAAACAAACTTGTTATTAATGTTGAGAAATAATTGGAATATCAGTAAATGATTGTTTTATGTTCAGAAATAATGTGTGGTTCCAGAAAAAGGGTGTAAATAAAAATGTTGAAATTTGTTGGCGTTGAGTTAAACAAGGTTGACCAGACGTGTTGCAGGAAGGAGATTCTTAAGTGATTGACAGTGTGTATTTATACTCAGAAAACAAGGTGAACACAATTAAGAACAAAAAATACAACAAAGGCACACAATGCAATGCAAAATGGATGTGGAAAAAAAACCTGGATTTCAAATGTTATCAATCGCACAAAATGCAATGCAAGTTGGGGGGGGGTGTGGGATGGAGAACACACGTAGATTCAAAATATTAATAAAGGCACAAAATGCAATGCAACATGGGGGTGTAGGGTGGAGAACACACCTAGTTTCGAATTTAAAAAAAGGCACACAATGCAATGCAAGTTGGGGGTGTGTGGAATGGAGAAGACACCTAGAATTGAAATATTAATGAAGGCAGACAATGCAATGCAAAATAGGGAGTGTGGGATGGAGAGCACACCTAGATTCTTAATATAAAGAAAGGCAAACATTGCAATGCAAATGGTGTGTGGGATGGAGAACACACGTAGACTAGATTTGAAATATTAAGCAAAGCACACAATGCAATGCAAAATGGGTGGGGTGGGATGGAGAACACACCTAGATTTTATTATATAAAGAAAGGCACACAATGAAATGCAAAATGGGGTCTGTGGTATGGAGAAAACAACTAGATTCGAATTTGAATATTAAGAATGGGACAATGCAAAATGGAGGTGGAAAAACACACCTATATTTTAAATATAAATAAAAGCACACAATGAAATGCAAAATCGGGGTGTGGGATGGAGAACACCTACATTCGAAATATTCAGAAAGGCACACAATGCAAAATGAATGTGGAAAACACACACCTAGATTTGAAATAATACGAAAGGAACACAATGCAATGCAAAATGGGGGTGTAGAATCGATAACACACCTAGTTTTGAATTATTAAGAAAGGCAAACAATGCAAGTTGGGGGGGCAGTGGGATGGAGAACACAGCTACATTTGAATTATTAAGATTGGGACAATGCAAAATGGAGATGGAAAAACACACCTATATTTTAAATATTAAGAAAGGCACACCATGCAAAGCAGAAAAGGGGTTTTTCCTGGAACACACGCAGGCATAGACATTTATTCAGTCCAAATATAAATTAGTTAAATAAGCATCAGTTGATTTGTATTCAAGAATCATGGCTCGTAGAGCAACAAATGTGCGACGGATACTCCATTTTCATGAACCCAGCAATACAAGGGAAAAGAGGTCGCCCCTCAACTGGTCTCTTGATGATGGTGAAAAACAGGGAAAACCTAGAAACACTTGAATCCATAAATCTGCACCTGTGGGCCCAAAGGACGATTGTTAAGTACAACCAAGGCTTACCAAGGACCCAAACGAAGAAATCTGATGCTGGCAATAGACAAATCTGTAGCATCATGAACAACTACTGGAACCTGTTCTCGATCGCAAATGATATATTTATAGATTCAATTTTCTCAGCACTAGACCATGCAGTGATAAAATACCCAGAGACAAACATAATAATTTGCAGCAACCTAAATTTGCATTTCTACGATAAGGATGGCCAGGCCATTGAAGAGCAGAAGTTAAACCAGCGAGCAAAAAACTGGAACAAAGAAATAATAAAAAGGAATCTGATTAGATCAGAGAGTATAGATATTAACACAGGACCAGCAAGGCAGAATCTCAGCAATCATTGATTATATATACATGCCCAAGGCAATCCATGATAAGCTAGAAGAGAGCCAGTATTCAAAAACAGAAGGGAGTGACCACTACATCATGACAAGAACCTGGCATTTACAATATCTATATAATACTAAGAGTAGCATCCCGGCAATGGAAATTAACAATGGAATGAATAGCCTGAGGATAGCGAAAAACACACTAGAACAACTACCAAAAATATTCTCAAACAAAGAAATGGACAATATGGAGAAAATAAATTATGAATGGCTTCTTGTCCCTCATAGAGAAACAACGAAAAGAAAGCATTTCAACACGCAGGATCACAAACATGCCTACAATACCGAATTGGTAAAGAAAAAAAGAGAACTGCGGCGAATGATAAAGGAGAAGCAAAAAACATGGGATAAAATTAAAAAGATAAAAGAAACAAAACAGCGATTCAAGAACTGGACAACAAATAAGATGCAAATGCAGCAAGAGGATGCCGAATCAATGTTAAGAAAATTAAACAACCGAAATACTAGAGAGCTCTGGGCTCTATTAAACGATAAGATTACAACCCAAGAAGCTATGATCAGCGACGTACCAGAAGAGAGCTGGACAGAATACTTCACCAATCTATATAAAGCCTGGCCAAACCAAGGTGAACACCAATTAAAAACGGAAAAATGGCAGTTCAATTGGGCGGTATCCGATATACACAAGGCAATTCAGGAATTAAACATGTCAAGAGCCCCAGGCCCCGATGGACTCTCTAATGAAGTCATCAAGAAGAATCCAGAGATCTCTGGAATAATGTGTGACAAAATATTCCAACTAATTAAAAAGACTAATAAGATTCCACCTTAAAGGCAGAAAGTCATTTTGATCCCCATTTTCAAACAGGGGCCGTCCAAGGACCCAAGAAACTACCGGCCTTTGGCGCTGTTGGACCCTCTGGGAAAGCCATTTGCAAAACTGCTACTAGAGAAGCTCAACAGATGGGCAGTGAAGGAAAAGAAATATGCCACCAGACAAACTGGCTTTGTTAAATCCATAGAAACAAACAAATATTTTCCTATTGAACCTGTTAAACCATGATGCAATTAAATCAGGAACACAGATTTATGCTGCATTTGTAGATCTAAAATTAGCGTTTCACATGGTGAATAGGGAAGGTTTATGGGGAAAGCTGAGTTCCTGGGACAGCCCGAGTGATATATTGGAGCCCATTAAACTCTTGCATGACAATACCACCATTAAAGTAAGAATGTCTAACGAAGGTGCTCTAACAAACATGATAAAAACATGGAATGGCCCTTAAGCAAGGATCCCCATTGGCGGCTACATTATTCAACTTGTTTACGGTGGATTTTGAGGAGAATATCTCCAACCCACTAATGAATCCTCCAAAGTTCAATAACACCAGCGTTCCATGCATCATGTATGCGGATGATGTGGTTCTACTAGCCAAAACCCCACAAGGGCTACAGACAGCTTTGACAAGACTGGAAGATTATATGCACCAAAATGAACTGGAAATTGATGTCCAGAAGACAAAAATCATGCCCCTGACATATAATAAAAAGAAAAAGAAGGAAAAACTGTTAGCTACCAATACCACATCGTTGATCAAAAATTACAAGTAATGACCATAAAATGTCTCTGTGTCTGGCTAGCGCAATCTGCAAATGAGAAAGAATGGTTGCAACATCTCAAAGCAAAAGCTCTTTCATTAGCACGACAAGCTAAAATTCTCCATCGAAAATTTGGAAAGTTCTTGTTTTCTCCACTGATAACTTTCTATAGACAAAAAGTTGTCCCTATTTTGACATATGGAGGTGAGAAGATGATTATCATCTTAAACTGCACATGGCAACAAATAGAAGGAGCATTTTGGAGGAAAGTTCTGGTTCTGTCAAATTAATTTCCGATGCCTCAACTAAGATTTGAGTTCGCCCTATAGTCCATCGCTTCAGTAATAACATGGAAACAACTGGACTTGTTCAGAAGGATAACTAGTGAAACATACGTCCCTGCAAAATGAAAGGTTTGGTTTCCAAGCCATAACATTTTTAAATAAATAAAAAATAAATGAAAAAAGGGCTTTATGTAATGGAGAAGACCTAGATTCAAAATATTAAGAAAGGTACGCAATGCAAAATGGGGTGTGTGGGATGGAGACCACACCTAGATTTAAATTATTGAGGGACAATGCAAAATGGAGGTGGAAAAGCACACCTGTATTTTAAAATATAAGAAAGGCACACAATGCAATGTAAAATGGAGGTGGAAAAACACCTAGATTGGAAATATTAGAAGCACATAATGCAAAATGGATGTGGAAAGACACCTAGATTTAAAATATTAAGAAAGGCACACAATGCAATGCATGTTGGAGCGGGGTGTGGGATGGAGAACACACCTAGATTCTAAATATTAATAAGGTACACAATGCAATGCAAAATGGGGGTGTGGGATGGAGAACACATCTAGATTCGAAATATTAATGAGGGCACACAATGCAATGCATAATGGGGTGTGTGGGCTGGTGAACAAATCTAGATTCGCAATATTAAGAAAGGCACACCATGCAATGCAAAATGGGGTGTGCGTGATGGAAAAAACACCTAGATTCGAAATATTAATAAGGTACACAATGCAATGCAAAATGGGGGTGTGGGATGGAGAACACATCTAGATTCTAAATATTAATGTGGGCACACAATGCAATGCAAAATGGGATGTGTGGGATGAACACACGTAGATTCAAAATATTAAGGAAGGCACACCATGCAATTCATAATGGAGGTGGTAAAACACACCTAGATTTGAAATATTAATGAGGGTACAAAAATGCAATGCAAAATGTGGTGTGTGGGATGGAGAACACACCTAGATTCTTAATATAAAGAAAGGTACACAATGAAAAATGGGGTGTTTGGGATGGATAACACACCTAGATACTTAATATAAAGAAAAGCACACAATGCAATGCAAAACGGGGTGTGTGGTACATTAACCAGCCCAGCAGAACTTCCCCTGCCCCACCAAACTGCATTTTGAGCAGTTACATGAAGAATGGCTGGACTTGCTCTGCTGAGCCATTATTCCCTTGCATCAAAACACTGTTTAGCAGTTACCAAAAATAATGGCTGTGCTGGCTCCATTGAGGACATGTGGGGCCAGATGAAACATAGAACACCCCGAGAATTGCTGCAGTTATTTTCTTCATATGCACCAAAAAGAAGAATTCAAAGCAGCCTGGTTCAGCGCTGCTATACTGAAAGCTCAAGATTTTTAACTGAAAGAGAAAATGTTCTTTGTTTAAAATGACTGCACACTGATTCCAATTCCCTCTATTCAACAGTACACAGTTTGGTTGCTGATAAGACACATTCATGCCCATCTATCTTCACATTGTACTCGAGCAAAGGAGGGCATTCCTCACTGAATGGAATGTGTACAATCTGTGAAATAGCAGAGAAATTCACTCCAGGCAGTATTGCGAGCGTTTTACTTTTGTAACAAAGTGACACTGGCAAAATTCCTCACAAGAAGCTCTCTCCCTTTGCTTATGTCAGTTTCAAAGAAACCTTGTTTTTGAACAGATTCCTGTGTGTTAGGAATTGACCAGAGCTATGTAAATGTTCAGAATAAAGATGCGACGAATGTCGCATTTGTAAATGACCAGGGAAAGTAAAAATAAACCCGTGTTGTACTGTTCTGAAAAGCAGTGAGTGGATATTGTACCAGCTCAATGGAAATAATACTGTGACATGGCCTGAAACAAAACTATATATGTTGGGAAGAAAAGCTGGCAAAATATAAGTAAATTGTACTGTGTGCTGTATTTTACCCCCTAAAAAGAACTTCCACATCATGGCTAGGCCCTGAAATTGCACCCATACCTGTTCTTGCAAGGCAGGCACTTCTAAATGTACCAGCTCAATGGGAAAGGAAGTTTCCTTACAGCATGAAAGGACCAAGGTCTGGGAATTCGCGACCTCATCAGACTTCCTGGCATTTCTCCAGCATGGGACAATGGATCTGGGGAACAGGCAAGTGTGAATTCCTTGTGACACCTCTCTTCAGCTACATCTGCCAGAATGAACGGGTGCTATGGTAACCCTGTGCCCAGAACTGACACAGTAGGGGGTAGGGGTAGGATGACTGAGGAAATCTAAAGGACCACCCTCCAGTGACAGATGCCATCCATTTGATTGTAAATACTTTTTATATCAAGGTTTTTTTTGTCAGTAATCTAAAGAAGCAGTAATGTACATTTTTGACAGCTTGAATGCAATTTGTGCACTATGAAAATAAGACATTGTGGATCGTCCTAGCATGTCAGGGACGCACACGGCAGTAAAATGACATTTCAGGGGAAAGCATCCATGGTAAAGTTTTGGAACGTAATGCAAATATGCCCAGTGAAAATACGTATATATGTAGACAATTGTAGAATTTTAGGTGAAAGGTTTTCCATGGAAATGGCGAAAGATTGCCAGAATGACTAAACATCATCGCACAAACTTAGCGTGTGGACAGAAATGGTGACGTTTATAAAAATGAGCATTTTGAATCATAACTGATTTTGGTAGAACAAAGCACATTGTAAGAATTATCCACACTAAAACTGAGCCACTACCTTCGGTCCAATCTGCTTACAGGGAGGCATTGACGGTTGCAGGCTGACCTATCCGATTTAGAGGTATGTCTAGCTTAGTTCTGCCCACATAGTAAAAATCCTCTGATGTCATCCGGTCTATATAAGGTTGAGACATACAGACAGTCAGGACTTTCAAAAATCTGACACATTAAAAAATCCAAGATTCAAGGAAATCCCACTCAACATCCAGAGATCCAGACAGCCAGCGTTCACCCTGCAAGATTCCAGACTCCAGAGCAAGGCCAGAACCTCTTACCCAGGCTCAACCTCTAATCCACAATTAAACACTACAAAAAATCCAAATAATTTAGGGAAAAAGGGGAGAAGGCTGCTGAACCCTTTCTGGGATTATCCTGCTTTGCCCAGCTACCTGCTTTGCCCAGCTACCTGCTTTGCCCAGCTACCTGCTTTGCCCAGCTACCTGCTTTGCCCAGGTGATGCAAGAGACCAGACTCCGGTTGCCTTGCAGTGTCCCTAGAGGAGAGCCCAGCTGTTGCAGCAGTGACCAGACCCCTACTCCGCTGTCCAAAGCCCGGCTGGCTGCCCAAACTACCCCATTCAAGGCTCCTTGTAAATATTTCCCTTCCCAATAACTGCATCCCTTGCTTTGTCACCTGGTATTATGTCCAATCCCACAAAAATCCTATAAATGCCCTAGCAAAATCCTCAAAATTGTCAGAATCATCTGTGTAGCCTGTCCTTGGGAAAATCTGTGTTAATTACCATGTGTTAGTGCCATTGTTTCCAAATCATTTCAGTCTGCTATATATGTCCTTAGTACTATTTGGAATAAATTAATTAATTCCCATATAAACAGACACACGGCGTGAAGGGGTTAAAATTGCAAATTAACCTTTGTCACAGGCAGCGTTCTTTTTATTTAGACACTAAAATATATTCTCAGTAAAACTCATTTTCCTTTTAAATCCGATTCTCGCAGTGCAACTGCTTTCATTTTAAAAAGCCGATTTTTCCTTTCCCTTTAAGAATCCCATACTGTCATCCATCCACTTTCAGATCATACATGCTATGTGCCTTTGTACCTTAGCATTAAAATCACATTCCGATTTTGTCTGTTTAACTTATTTCTCAAGCAGTTTTGCTATTTTAAACCTGTTAAACGAAGCAATTGAAATTTCACCACGTGCGATTCTTGCTGCACCCTTTCCTTCCATAGTCGAATTTCTACACTGTTTGCTCATTGTTTAGTGCATTGCCTTGTAGCTTGAGAGTTTTCTTGCTTCTGTGATGCAGCCACACAAACTCTTGCCTTATTCATTCAACTGCATATATAAAACAACTGTTTAGTAATTCGAGTGCAATTTTGCTCATTTTTCAAGGGGCTCAACCCTATGTTTGCCTCCCATTCAGGGGTGGTAGGTCGTATTTTAGATCCATTTTTGCATAGTATACCCAACTCCTTGCTACTCCTCTCCACCCACACAAAATATGGATAACAGGGCTTTGAGGGAGTGTTGCCGGGGGACTGCTTAACTGTGGGGCCATTTAAAAGTACTACAGACAAGTAATCCTGCTTTAATTCAGTTGTGCATTGTGTATCCTGTGCTAGGAGATTAAACTAAGTGTATTCTATAATTTTTCTATGTAATCATTACAACACTGTGGATTGCTGCAATATATTGAATGTGTTTGATTTTATGCATCATTAAAAATAAATCAATATTCTATCATCACACACCGGCCTGGTTCATGGTCCATTGCGATACAGGGTGTGCGTTAAGGGGTATGTGAGACGGGCTAGCTGTCTTCTCAAAGCTGAATCCAAATTCATACATTTAAAAGCATTTTGATTGTGTGCTACATCCCTGGCCAGTACAAAGAGTCCTAGTCTAGAGTGTGATGCCCCTTTAAAATCCTTAACAGGGGTGTGTGGGATGGAGAACACACCTAGTTTCAAAATATTAGTTAAGGCACACAATGCAAAGCAAAATGGGGTGTGTGGGGTGACGAACACACCTAGATTTGAATTATTAAGAAAGGGACAATGCAAAATGGAGGTGGAAAAACAAATCTATATTTTAAATATTAAGAAAGGCGCACCATACAATGCAAAATTGGGGTGTGGAATGGAGAACACACCTAATTTCGTAATATTAAGAAAGTCACACAATGCAATGCAAGTTGGGGCGGGGTGTGGTATGGAGAACACACCTAGATTTGAAATATTAATCAAGGCACACAATGAAAAACGGGGGCGGTGGTATGGACAACAGACCTAGATTCTTACTGTAAAGAAAGCACACAATGCAAAATGGGGTGTGTGGGATTGAGAACACACCTAGATTTGAAATATTAATAAAGGCACACAATACAATGCAATGCAAAATGGGCTGTGTGGGATGGAGAACACACCTAGATTTTAATTATTAAGGGACAATACGAAATGGAGGTGGAAAAACACCCATATTTTAAATATTAAGAAAGGCACACAATGCAATGCAAAATGAGGGGTGTGGGATAGAGAACACACCTAGCTTCTTAATATAAAGAAAAGCACACAATGCAATTCGCAATGGGTGTGTGGGGTAGAGAACACACCTGGATTCGAATTAGGAAAAGGACTATGTAAAATGGAGGTGGAAAAACACCTATATTTTAAATATTTAGGCACATCATGCAATGCAAAATGGGGGTGTGGGATGCAGAACACCTAGATTTGAAATATTAAGAAAGGCACACAATGCAAAATGGATGAGGAAACACACACCTAGATTTTGAAACATTAAGAAAGGCACACAATGCAAAATGGATGAGGAAACACACACCTGGATTTTGAAATATTAAGAAAGGCACACAATGCAATGCAGAATGGAGGTGGTCTAACGCACATAGATTTTAAATATTAATAAAGGCACACAATGCAAAATAGGGGGTGGGATGGAGAACACACAGGATGGAGAACACACAGATTCTTAATATAAAGAAAGCAAACAATGCAAAATGGGGTGTGTGGTATTTAGAAAACACCTAGATTCGAAATATAAATGAAGGCGCACATTGCAATGCAAAATGGGGTGTATGGGATGGAGAACACACCTACATTCGAAATATAAGGTAAAGCACACAATGCAATTCAACATGGGGGTGTTGGATGGAAAACACCTAGATTTGAAATATTAATGAAGGCACACCATGCAATGCAAAATGGGGTGTGGGCTGCAGAACACCTTGATTCGAAATCTTAAGAAAGGCACACAATGCAAAATGGTGTGCATAGGATGGAGAACACAACCAGATTCGAAATATTATTAAAAGCCACACAATGCAATGCAAAATGGAGGTGGAAAAACACCTAGATTTCAAATTTTAAAAAGCCACACAAAACAATGCACGTTGGG
The DNA here is from genome assembly GCF_040938575.1 of Ambystoma mexicanum. Lineage (NCBI taxonomy): Eukaryota > Metazoa > Chordata > Amphibia > Caudata > Ambystomatidae > Ambystoma > Ambystoma mexicanum. Next base: position 858,625,334 of record NC_090932.1, on the reverse strand, counting down.
AGGTGTGGGATGGAGAACACACCTACTTTAAGAATATTAATGAAGGCACACAATGCAATGCAAAATCGGGGGATGGGATGTAGAACAACTAGATTTGAAATGTTAAGAAAGGTACACAATGCAAAATGGATGTGGAAACACACAGCTATTTTTGAAATATTAAGGAACACAATGCAATGCAATATGGGGGTGTAGGGTTGAGAACACACCTAGTTTCCAAATTTTAAGAAAGGCACACAGTGCAATGCAAAATGCATGGTGTGGAATGGCGAACACACCTAGATTCGAAATGTTAAGAAAAGCAAACAATGCAATGCTAAATGTGCGATGTGGGATGGAGAACACATCTAGATTCTTAATATAAAGAAAGGCACACAATGCAATGCAAAATGGTGTGTGTGGGATGGAGAACACACCTAGCATCTTAATATAAAGAAAGGCACACCTTGCATGCAAAATGGGTGTGTGGGATGGAGAAAGGCACACAATGCAATATGGAGGTGGAAAAACACCTAGATTGGAAATATTAACAAGGCCACATAATCCAAAATGGATGTGAAAACACACCTAGATTTAAAATATTTAGTAAGGCGCACAATGCAATGCAAGTTGAGGGGTGTGGGATGGAGAACACACCTAGATTCGGAATATTAATGAAGGCACACAATGCAATGCAAAATGGGGTGTGAGGGATGGAGAACAGACGGGGATTCTTCATATAAAGAAAGGTACAAAATTCAATGCAAAATGAGGTGTGTGGGATGGAGAACACACACAGATTCAACATTTTAAGAAAAGCACACAATGCAGTGCAAAATGGGGGGTGTGGGATGGAGAGCACACCTAGATTTGAAATATTAAGAAAGTGACATTCCAAAATGGAGGTGAAAAAACACACCTATATTTTAAATATTAAGAAAGGCACACAATGCAATGCAAGTAGAGTGTATGGGCTCTAGAACACACCTATATTTTAAATATTAAGAAAGGCACACCATACAATGCAAAATAGGGGGGTGGGATGGAGAACACACCTAGATTCTTAGTATAAAGAAAGGCACACAATGCAATATGTATGTATAAACAGACCTCAATTTGAAATAACACAACTAGATTTGAAATATTAAGGCACACAATGCAATGCAAAATGAAGGTGGAAAAACATCAATATTTGAAATATTACGAAAGGCACACAATGAAAGTTGGGGGGGTGTGTGGGATGGAGAACACACCTAGATTCAAAATAATAATGAAGGCACACAATGCAATGCAAAATGGGGTGTATGGGAAAGAGAACACACCTATATTGGACATATTAAGAAAGGCACACAATGCAATGCAAAATGGGGTGTGTGAGATGGAGAACACACCTATATTAAAAATATTAATGAAAGCACACAGTGCAATATTGGCTCTTACCTGCCTGCACAGTGTTTTTAGCCTAGATTGTGAATGTCACATCTAGACAGACCATTGCTGCCATATTTGCTCTTACCTCCTGCACAGTGTTTTAAGCCTAAACTGTAATTGTCGACCCTAGTCAGACCCTGCGGCCATATTACTTGGACCCATCCGCCCCGTTCTTGAACAACTACTCCAGAATGTACCTACCAGGTATCTTCTCAGCATTGCTGAGAGTAATTATCCACCTCATCCACCTGTCCAGCCACCCCATCCATACCTCTAGCTCCACCTCCATAGGCACCACTTCCCCACTCGCGATGCACCTCTCTACACCATGCAGCCTCGCCACCAGAAACACCAAATTACGTGCCACACTACCCAAATTATACGAGCCCCGAGCCAGAGACTCCAACCAGTCCAAATTGACAAACCGAACCCTACCTACGCACTCGGTCCCTCCCACCAACCTCCCCACGGACACACACAAGCACAGCCTAACTAATACCAAGCACAAGGTTCACAACTCAACCACCACTACCACCCGTACAAAATCTATCACCCCTCTCATAAGAGGCACCTTAATCAACGCGCGATCTGTAGTAGCCACAGACATAGCAGACCTCATGCTAGCAAAAGAACTAGACTTCCTAGCTATCACTGAGTCCTGAGACTTGACACCACTAACCACCTTCCATCTTGCAAATCTCTCACAGCTAAACTTCCTACCGCCAACTCCCAAACTATCACCATCCACTTATTCTACAGACCCCCTGGACCGCTAGGATCCTTCGAGGAAGACCTCACCACCACTCTCACCAACAACTTAAAAAACACCTCCCAGAGCCTCCCCTTAGGAGATTTCAACCTGGGCCTCAAAGACCCCAAACAACCCCAGGCTTCCCTCATTAACAGTACCCCTTTAGAACTAGGCTTCACCCAAAGAGTATCCACCCCTACTCACAACAAAGGGAGAACCCTGTACTGGGTAGCTGACCACAACTGTGTGGCCACCATCTCTGACAACACCCCCCAACCATGGTCCGACCACCATCTCCTCACCTTCAACCTAGCCCTATTACTAACAACCTTATAGCCACAGCTATCCCTACAAGAAGCAACAAAATATCACAGCTAAAAAACGCACCCCCCTTATCCTCCCAACTTTGAACCAACTCTCAGCCTCCTCCAAACCCCACTACCTTGTAGAAAGCTACAAATACAGCATGCATTCAGCCCTAGACTATCACACCCCTAAAACTGAGAAAATGTAAGCCAAAAAAACATATGAACACAAGGTTCTCCCCCCACCTAAAAGCCCTCAGATTAGAGAAGCGCATAAAGGAACAAGTCTGGAGGCAATCTCCCACAGACATCAACAAGCAGACCCTCAACAAAATAGTCTCTACCTACAAAAAGGAAATCATCACCGCTGAACAGGAATCATAAACCAAAGAATAGCACAAGCCAAATCCAGTAGTAGGTAACTGTTTACTATCATCAAAGAGTGGAAACACCTTTCCTAGTCCCAGACACATGTGTGAAAGATAAACAATGGTGCAGTAGTGTCCAAAATGCCCTATCTAATAAAGTAGCAGGCCTTCAAATCAAAATCTCCAACAAGAAAGAATCCCTAACCAACTCTACCAACTGCACCAACATTCCCACACACCCCACACCTCGCCCCATGCCTCAGAACCCAATACCTAACCAACTCTCCCGCTTCAGCTTTTCCAATGTTTCTACGCTAGAAGTGGAAAAAATCATCCTTAGCCTTAAACCATCAAACTGCCAGGCCAACCCTTGCCCTGCACAAATCATCAAAGATGCAGCAAGAGACCTCTCTCCATTCATCACCAAACGTATTAATGCCTCCTCCTCATCAGGTACCATTCCCAACAACCTTAAAGAATCTTGGGTCCTCCCTCTACTCAAAAAACCCTCCCTAGACCCGATGATACCCACTAACTATAGACCCATTACCACCGTCACCTTTCTGCTCAAAATATTAGATAAGACAGCCTATCAACAAATACAAAAATACCTTGAGCAAAACCACCTCCTGGGAATCGGGCAATCAGGCTTCAGACCCCAACATGGGACAGAGACAGCTCTCATTGACCTTAAGGCCCAAATCGACACTCAGAGACAATGGGAAAACGGCTCTGCGGCTCTTTCTAGACCTCTCCGCAGCATTCGATCTAGTTGATCACAAAATCCTTTGTAATCACCTAGACTAGGCTGCCCATTTCTCCCAAGAAGCCTTCAGCTGGATTGAGTCATTCTTGAGCAACAGATCTATGTGTGTCTTCTCCACCTCAGCCTCCGCCGACCCCATCCCTATCACATGCGGGGTCCCTCAGGGTTCATGCGTCTCCCCTACACTTTACGTGTTCACTAAGCCCCTGTTTGATGATCTTGACGGTCTGGGTATCACCTGCACTAATTACGCTGATGATACCCAGATCCTCATCCCGTTGACCGGGGATTACAATAAGGATTTGGCCTTGGTGAACAGGGTGTACCTCATCATCCAGGCATGGATGGCCTCCCACAGTCTATGGCTGAATGATGACAATACTGAACTCGTCATCCTCAGATCCACCCCTAATCTAAACAAACTGGACCACAACTACTTAAGCTTCATCATTGACGGCAACCCCATCAAGGTAGCAAAGGTAGTGAAAACACTAGGAATCTACCTAGACTCCGCCCTTTCCTTCCATAAACAGGTTAGTTCCACAGCCTACACATGTAAGCTTATAAGAGCAGCCAAACCTTTCCTATCCACCCAGAACTGCATTACCCTAGCCAGAGCCCTTGTTTTATCAAAACTTGACTATTATAACGCCCTGTATGTTGTAGCCAACAAACAGATTACTAACAAAATTCAGACTCTGCAAAATACTGCTCTCAGAGCAGCGCTCAGCATTCCCAAGAAAGCACACATCTCCAACATCAGGAGATCTCATAACTGGCTCACCACTACTGACATAATCTGGCTCAAAGTAGCCACCCTAACACACAAATGCCTCAATAATGCAGCCCCCGCTACTTAGCTGACAGAATAAAAAGATACACCCCCAACAGGCCCACCAGAACCACCAATGCCAACTTGCTTACAGTTCCCAGGTTCAATCGATCCAAAATGGGCGGTAACAGCTTCCAGGTGAAAGCAGCCCAACACTGGAACTTCCTACCTCTCACCCTAAGGACACCCCAAATCTACCCCCTCTTTAGACGTAACTACATTCAGTGGTTAAAGAATAACGACCAATAACTGACTTGCCTTGGCATTCTATGCTTCTATTTAAATATGTATATTTTAAACCGTATATCACTATATCCATCACAACTGTATTAACCCATGCATTCACTGTAAATTACTGTACAGCACTGTAACCAAGCTGAGAATAACCTTACTGCTCCTGCGCCCTCATAACCTCGGATCTGGCACGCAATATATAAATGAATAAACAAAGCAATGCAAAATCAGGGGATGGGATGGAGAACAACTAGATTCAAATTATAAAGAAAGGCACACAATGCAAAATGGATGTGGGGACACAGCTAGATTTGAAATATTAAGAAAGGCACACAGTGCAATGCAAATATGGGTGTGTGGGATGGAGAACACACCTAGATACTTAATATAAAGAAAGGTACATGTAGTGACTAAGCTTCCCCTGGACCTTGAGTAGAATGCATGGAATGTTGCAGTGAGTGGCATAGAATGCAGCCTGAGAGATTGTTGATGTACAAGCGGTGATCTGTGAAAGTCAGTTGGAGATGCAGACCCCCTGAGAGAGGATGCCGGTGCATGTTGCCCTTAACTTATGTGTACCTGACCTTATGTACCTGATGTAATGTACAAGGAACTTATTAAAGGCATCACTGGTACATCCCAGGATGTCAGTCATCCTTGGCCAGGACCCATCTTTACAATGGCGACGAGGATGCTGGCTCTGCTGGGGAGACAGCACAAAGGAAGGGACATGCACCGCCCCCCCAAACAAAGAAGAAAATCCTCTCTCAGGTAGGGGCAGCACTGTTTGCTAGTAGGTGCAGAGTAGGCCAGCACTGGATGCTCTGGATGTAGAGGGCAGCGCCTGGGCCAGGTGCCAGCGAGGTACCAGCCAGCAGGCAAAAGGGACATTGGATAAAGGAGCTATGAAGAATTAGTGCCTGGGTGGGGGTGAGGCCCCATAAAATGAAGGGGCTTGGAGACCATTGCTGCACATTGGAGGGGCTTGGAGCTCAGTTGCAGTAATGAAGGGGCTTGGAGCCATTGCAGTGCTTTGAAGGAGCTTACATGTCCTCTAGCAGAACACTTGGAGGAGCTTGGAGCCCGTAGCAGCACTTTGGAGGGGCTGAGAAGCTCGAAATGTGACTTTGCTGAGGAATGAAAGCACTACAGGAGTAAAGCACAGCGTTGTTGATTCAGTACTGTGAGGCTTAAGGCACGAGCTGGAGAGGGACCTTTACCTCATTGTGGGTGCTGCTCGTGGGATGCACTACTAGGGTGTTGGGCAATGCAGAAGATAAAGAAAATGAAGCGAATACTGGCAAACAACTGCAGTACGCTGGGTATTCACAGAAGAATACTGAGTTATTGGAAATGGGCTGGTCAAGAGACCAGTGGGAAGAGGGGCTGTGTCCCCAGAGGTACTTTTGTTTTAAGTTGATGCTGACAGGAGGTGCAGCAATGAAGACAAATTGGTTCATTTGTTTTGGTTAGGGTTATTAGTTGTTATAGTAGTAGTGATGTGAGGCCTGCAGATATTCTATGATGAACGTGATGAGATGATGAGTGCAAATTATTTTGTGTCCATGGCTGAGTTTGGGAGTCGTGGCCTCTATTAGGAATGCACATTAGTGAAGTGGATATTTGTGAGTTAATAGTAAAAGTTATGTTTAACAGTTTTTTCCCACAGATAAGATTAATAGGCAGTGTGGACTGGTTAGTTTTGCAGTAAATGGAGTTCAGAAACGTGATTTCTGAAATTTTGCCAAGCTAATGATTTTGCTTTTACAGGTGGGTCTTTTATTCATGGTAGAGAACTTGGAAGTTTAAGAATAGAACTCATTGTTGGTAGAAATGCAAAGTTATTGAAATTGTATGACATGTTGTTATGTTATTCAGATTTATAAGGCGCCAAAGCCCGCAGACATCCAGGTGCCGAAAGACAAGTAGCAGGGGAGGACTAGAGATTTTATCCTAACTGAACAAGATTGTCTTTAACTGTTTGCGAAAGAGAAGATGATCTTCAATCTTATGTATCCTAGGTGGTAAGGTATTCCAGGCTTGTGCACCGCGAACATGGAAGGCCCGCCTCAATCCTCGAGATCTTTTTGTCAAAGGCAATACCAACAGGGAGCCCTCCATTGATCTTAAGCATCTGTTTGGTTGATAGGTATTGATCTTCTCCTTCAAATATAAGGGAGCATTACCGAAGATACATTTATGACATGTAGTAAGTAGTTTAAATTGAATGCGGGCTGCCAACGGGAGCCAGTGGAGTTTTTTTTCTTGCAGCGCTAGTGGGTTCAAAACTTTTCACCTGGAAGATGATTCGTACGGCTGCATTTTCTGCAACTGTTGAATATTGGCCTTACTGGCTCCTCCTAGTAAGGCATTACAATAGTCCACGCGTGGCAGAATCACTGCTCTAACAAGTTTTATACGGTTTTCCACCGATATTAGCGGGGCTACTTGTCTAAGTACCTTTAAATGGTAGTTGGTGTTGGTAGAAATGCAAGACTTTCCTCCATATAGGTGCCCAGGGTCTTAACTTTCTGCACAATCTTAATTTGATTGCCTTCAATGGAGAAGCAATTATATTTTTGGTTTAATTTAGATTGAGCATGCTGAGAGCCAAAGAGCATCAACTCCATTTTGGCGGCATTTAAACAAAGCCAGTTCACTGACATCCATTGTTTTATGAGGTGGTATGCTACGGTCAAGGTTTGTTGATCAACATCGTAGTTCCCAGTTATGTTCAGTACCAACTGAAAATCATCTGCATAATTACATAATTACAGAAAAAAAATTCCCAGGGATTCTAACTCAACACATAAAGGTAAAATATAAATGTTGAACAACAAGGGTGAAAGACATGCCCCATGGGGAACTCCACATGTTATTGTCTGTGGCTCAGAAACACAGTCACCCCAATAGACACATAACTGGCGACCCTCCAAGAAGGATCTAAGCCAGGAGGTGGCGTTACTGGAGAGACCTCCAACAGTCGCCATCCTATCAAGCAGGATGTTGAAGTGTTAGTGAAGAAAATTGTTGACCTATGTCCTGTGGTATGATGAATAGTTGTATGATGCAGTGAGTGGTGTTATGAAGAGCTACCTGTAGTTGAATAGGTGTGTGTAGAAGGTGTTTTTCAACACGAGCACATGTGGGATAGTGACACTGAGTGTTGTGGACTTGGCTATCCGGGTATTCGGAATATCCATCTGGTTGAATGGACAATGTGGTGTGTGCAGCCAGTGAGGTGTGGTATGGAGAGGGTTGTGAGGGAGCTGGGTGAATGATGTGATGTTGTGCGCTGTGAGATGAGAAAACTTGTGGAAGGGCTGGTATGCCTGATAATGTTGAGGAGTTTGGAAGTGTATCTTTGTTGATGGTGTCTCTTCTTTACTTTGTAGAAAAGGGGAGAGACATTGTTTGGAGAAGTAATTATCCCACAGGTGAGGACGGTCTTAGGGTTTGTGTGTGTGTGTGTGTGTGTGTAGAGTGATCCAGTTTAGAGGTAAGAGATGCATGTGCATTGGATGGTCTGTGTTTGTGAATGTGTGTCTTTTGCTGGTAGGTGTTTGTTATTATTAAGGGGGAGATAAGTAATGACTAAGCTTCCCCTGGATCCTGAGTAGAATGCATGGAATGTTGGAGTGAGTGACAGAGAATGCAGCCTGAGAAAATGTTGATGTATGATTGGTGATCTGTGAAATTCAGTTGGAGATGTAGACCCCTGAGAGATGTTGCCGGTGCATGTTGCCCTTAACTTAGGTGTACCTGACGTAATGTACAAGGAAGTTATTCAAGGAGTCACTGGTACATCCCAGGATGTCAGAGTCATCCTTGGCCAGGCCCCATCTTAACAGTACACAATGCAATGCACAATGGGGTGTGTGGGATGGAGAACACACCTAGATTCAAAATATTAAGAAAGGCACACAATGCAATGCTATATAAGGGGTGGGGAATGGAGAACGCACCTAGTTTCGAAATGTTAATGAAGACACACAATGCAATGCAAAATGGGGTGTGTGTGTCGGAGAACACATCTAGATTCGAAATGTTAAGAAAAGCAAACAATGCAATTCTAAATGCACAGTGTGGCATGGAGAACACCTAGATTCTTAATATTAAGAAAGGGACATACCAAAATGGAGGTGGAAAAGCACACCTATATTTTAAATATTAAGAAAGGCACACCATGCAATGCAAGTTGGGGAGGGGGGGTGGGTTGGAGAACACACAGATTATTAATATAAAGAAAGGCACACAATGCAATGCAAATGGTGTGCGTGGGATGAGAACACAACTAGATTTGAAATATTAAGACAGGGACATTGCAAAATGGAGGTGGAAAAACACCTATATTTTAAATATTAAGAAAGGCACACAATGCAATGCAAAATGGGGGTTTGGGATGGAGAACACACTGAGATTCGTAATATAAAGGAAGGTACACAATGCAATGCAAAATGGGGTGTGTGGGATGGAGAACACACAGATTATTAATATAAAGAAAGGCAAACATTGCAATGCAAATGGTGTGTGTGGGATGAGAACACACCTATATTTTAAATATTAAGAAAGGCACACCACGCAATGCAAAATGGAAGTGGAATAATGCACCTAGATTTCAAATATTAATAAAGGCACACAATTCAATGGAAAATACGGGGTGGGATGGAGAATACACCTAGATTCTTAGTATAAAGCAAGGTAAACAATGTAATACAAAATGGGGTATGCGGGATGGAGAAAACACCTAGATTTGAAATATTAAGATAGGCACACAATGCAAAATGGATGTGGAAACACACCTAGATTTTGAAATATTAAGAAAGGCACACAATGCAATGTAAAATGGAGGTGGAATAACACACCTAGATTTCAAATATTAATAAAGGCACACAATGCAATGCAAAATAGGTGGGTGGGATGTAGAACACACCTATACTCATCATATTAATGAAGGAATTCAATGCAATGCAAAATCGGGGGAATTAATGGAGAACAACTAGATTCGAAATATATAGAAAGGCACACAGTGCAAAATTGATGTGGAAACACAGCTAGATTTTAAATATTAAGGCAACCAATGGAATGCAAAATGGGGTTGTAGGATGGAAACCACACCTAGTTTCAATATTTTAAGAAAGGCACACAATGCAATGCAAAATGGAGGTTGAAAAACACCTAGATTTGAAATATTAAGAAAGGCACACAAAGCAATGCAAGTTGGGGTGTGGGGGATGGAGAACACACCTAGATTCAAAATATTAATGAAGGCACACAGTGCAATGCAAAATTGGGTGTGTGGGGTGGAGAACAACCCTAGTTTTGAAATGTTAAGAAAAGCACACAATGCAATGCTAAATGCGCAGTGTGGGCTAGAGAACACACGTAGATTCTTAATATAAAGAAAGGCACACAATACAATACAATAGGGTGTTTGTGGGATGGAGAACAAACCTAGATTGGAAATATTAAGATAGGGACATTCCAAAATGGAGGTGGAAAAACACACCTATATTTTAAATATTAAGAAAAGCACACAATGCAATGCAAGTTAGGGGGGCGGGGTGGGATGGAGAACACACTGAGATTCTCAATATAAACAAAGGTACTCAATGCAATGCGAAATGGGGTGTGTGGGATGGAAAACACAACTAGATTAGAAATATTAAGAAAGGGACACTGCAAAATGGATGTGGAAAAACACACCTAGATTTCAAATATTAATAAAGGCACACAATGCAATGAAAAATAGGGGGGTGGGATGGAGAACACACCTAGATTCGAAATATAAAGAAAGGCACACAATGCAAAATGGATGTGGAAACAAACAGTTAGATTTGAAATATTAAGGCACACTATGCAATTCAAAATGGAGGTGGACAAACACCTAGATTTGAGATATTAAGAAAGGCACACAAAGCAATGCAAATTGGGGATGTGTGGGATGGAGAACACACCTAGATTTGAAATACTAATGACGGCATACAGTGCAATGCAAAATTGGGTGTGTGGGATGGAGAACACACCTAGATTCCACATATTAAGAAAGTCACACAATTCAATATAGTGGGTGTGGAATGGAGAACACACCTAGATACTTAATATAATAATAATAATTATTATTAGGCATTTATGTAGCGCTACAAACCCTAAGGTATCTGAGCGCTGCTTATTATTACCACGGTTCTTTCATATAAAGAAAGGAAGGTACACAATGCAATGCACAATGGGGTGTGTGGGATGACGAACACACCTAGTTTCGAAATATTAATGAAGACACAATGCAATGCAATATGGTTTGTTTCAGATGGAGAACACACAGATTCGAAATAGTAAGAAAGGTACAATACAAAAGGGAGGTGGAAAAACACCTAGATTGAAATATTAAGAAAGGCACACACTGCAATGCCAGTTGGGGGTGTGTGGGATGGGGAACCTAGATTCGAGATATTAAGAAAGGCACACAATGCAATGCAAAATAGGGGGTGTGGAATGGAGACCACACCTAGATTCTTAATATAAATAAAGGAACACCATGCAATGCAAAATGGGGGTGTGGGATGGAGCACACCTAGATTCGATTTTTTTTATTTGTTTTATTATTTGTTTGGTTAATGCAATCAACCTTTCAAATATTATACAGAACATGAAAACAAAAATAAAAATGCAATTGTATCCAAATGATTTACACAATATGTACAAGAGAGAATAAGCTCAATCACAATACTTGCAGTACCTCTTAACACATCATCATAATATAAAATTTAAAAATAACTTCAATGTGCCCTTTACATAACTTAGTCTCCTTCATGATTATCATTTAACTTTACATCAATCTTTATCATCATCAGCGTTCCAAATACATTATGAATTGTAGCCTTCTAATAGCTGAAACAATGCATCCAGAGAGTGAACAATTGCCACTATAACAGCCAATTGCTTACTTGTAATAATGCATTGCCATACTTGCTTTTTGACAATTAGATTTTTTTTAAATGTTTGTCGTATATGATTTAGCTCCGAACAAATAACTATGCAATGTTGAAGAGTTTCTTTTTGCTGTTTATTCCTACAAAAACGAGAGTCATTCTGTTCTTGCTTAATTGTCTTCTCGCCATTATGTCTTGTGTATACCAAACATTTAATCGAAATCGCAAATATTGTGTACGTATATATGACGACGGGAATTTAATCAGATAATGAGCCATCAGTCCATACTTCTTATGACCAAATAATTGCTCATCAAAATCCTTATAACGCGTACAAAGGGAATGATTAGTACTCCAATTGAATTGATATATTTTTATTTTCACAGAAATTGGATTCTCTAAAAGGTCAAGTGTGACCGAAGCATCGGCTAATGCATTTAATATAAATGTTCGCCACAATTTGGGAAATAAATGACTAGACACCATCAAGTCAAATGCTATCATCCCCGGAATATTCGGTGCAGAGAATGCGAATAGACACTTTCTGAGGAATGCACACATTTTGCATACTATCTGTGAGTGCATTGATAGCAGTCCCAACTCGAATCGTATTAAAGGTAATGGGGCACAAATCGGTAACTTCAGGACTTGCCTCCAAAAACATGCCTCTAGCCTATCCCACCTTTTACGATCACCAGGAATTCTAGTTTCCGATCCATATTTTAATATCAGTATTACTTTTTGTTGATAAAGCAATACAATATGTTTAAGGGAATATTTTGCATATTTATAAGTTAATATTTTTGCCAGAGAAACAAGAGTCTAATTTGCAATTCAGATCTTGATCACACACCTGATTATCCATTCTATCTGTAATAACTCCCATGTACTTGTATTGCGAGACTCTTGAGTATAATATCATCTATTCTTCAGTTATATGATATAAATTTAGATTGAACACTATTCCTACAAACCAATATTTGCGTTGTGTCTGTACATACAGATTCAATTGGTTTGATAAGTTCTGAAGACCAATGGGTGTTTGAGATAGAAGTATTAAATCATCTGCGTACAACAAAAAACTTATTTTCTGATTACCTAATTTTGGAGAGTCACTTATCAATTCAGCAAATGTTTCTCCCATGTCCAAAATAAACATATTAAAAATAGTGGATGCCAAAATGTATCATTGTTTAAGGCCCCATCGGCTAGAGAAGGACGATGATAACTTTCCTTTGAGAGTTAAACTGACTTGCATGGATGTGTTTGTATTTCAAGTTAGAAGCGACGATGGGCAATTATAATGGCTTCATTTATTGAAAAGTAAAACTCGATCAATGGAGTCGAAAGCGACCCAAAAATCAACAAAAGCTAAATATAACCGTTGGTTTCGGGTGGCATAATCTGACTATCATATTCAGGGTGATGATATTGGCAGTTGTTCCAAGGCCGGCCACAAAGCCAGACTGAAAAGGATAACGTAGCAGAGGGAGCAATGACCAATCGTTTAGTTGCTTCAAAAGTATCTGCGAAAATATTTTACCTGGCGCATCTAAAAGGGCGATCGGTCTATAGCTGTTTGGAGATTGCTCATCGCCCTTTTTATATATTAGCACAATTATAGAATGCGTCCAGGTTAATGGTAAGGTCTGAGTATAATGTATAACAGTATAAATACTATATAAAATATTTGCCCATAATTCAGGGTGCTGTTTTAAACTGTAATTGGATAACCCATCCGCACCACACGCTCTAGAACCACCAACTGTCTTTATACAATGTTGTATATCCTGTATGTCAATTTGCAATAAAAATGTTGTTTGTGCCCTTCCTGACTATACGTGTAAAAATGAATAATAGACACTCCCTGGACAGGGAATAAGGCACAAAAGAGCAGACTGTGAGAGTTCAAGGAAAATGTATCTAGCCCTCAGAGCGCTCTGACCACATCAAGGTTACAACGCATTTATATAGGACATTGACATATTTAACATATGATGCTATGTTGGACCTGGATTGGTCAGCCGGGGTGGTGTCTTAGGTGTGGGCATCATGTCTTCCTCCAGGTTGGTTGCTTGGTTGGCGGGAGGATGGATGTCAGACATCTGTGCTCCGGATGGGTGAAGGTCAGGTCGCTGTGAAACACGGTGGTCACTACCTAAGCTAAAAAAAATACATTCTAAACATTGCATGCACTAAATAATGGTTGATCAAAAGACTCTCAGTAGTGTATCATGTCATTGTACAAATCACTCAAGGGTTTATATCATCTATAACATTTGGGTTATACAGGTCACAGGTTTACGGGTCTTGACCACTATAATACTGTCATTGAACTGTAGGGTTAGTCTCACAAGAATCTCAGGTATGTGGCATTTGTTAGTATTGGGCATAATATACTGCAGCAGGGGTCTAATGTTAGTTGAGGGTCTGTTGGGTGGGCTTCATAGCATGGTCAGCAGTCTGGCACATGAAAGGAATGCCTTGCAAGGACACAGGGTCAGAATGGCAATACGTTTCAACTGGCGATGGTAAGAGGGCAAGGACACTTTTGTGGAGATGGACGAGCTATGTGCTTGGCTCATGTTGGTTCACATGCAGGACAGTGATCTCAGAGGAAAAGAGATGTGTTACATTTATTATTTGTTGCAAGCAGCTCCGGCTTCAGCGTGAGAATGGAGCTGTGGAGTTTTCCAGTTGGGGTGGGAACGAGGATGGGGGCCATGTGCTCCCAGCTGCCGCGACGGGGAAAAGGGAGAGGCATTTTGTACTATCACAGTGAGGCCTGGTCACCAAGATGGAATCGAAAGGGGGTACAAAAAATGGATGCCCTGTGTCCTGCTCGGTGGTCCCATCTACGCGAATGTAACCCAAAGTTAACATTGCGTAAGGGCGAGGGGTGTACCCACCACTACAGACACTTGGTCCGAGTTTTGTACTGAGAAGTGGTGGCAGAGAGGGGCCTATTGGCCCCTCGCTCCCACACATTTCCCCCCTTTCGTTAAAGCTAAAGTAACAAATATTTCTACTTTTTTATTCTTTTCATTCTCCCTTCAGTAGTACTCAGCTTCCGCCACAGCCTCGTCCCACGCGGGGGTGCCTTTTATTGGCATCAACGCTCTGCATACACTTCTTAAGCTATTTCCTCTTCTGGCATATTCGTCTACTGTACACATTAAGTAAATTCCTCCATCCCCATCTAGATCCACCCTTACTTCTTGGTACCATTGCAACTCCCTTGGTTCTTTTATCGCTGTATGATGCAAATTATAACTATATCCCCATATTGCCTGTAAATTGCTGTCATTCTGTATTGTGGTGTAGTGTACTCCCCTGTTTGCATTTGTGCATCTATCATGGTAGCTACCGTTGTCGGTCGGCCCATTATTACCATCATCATAGTTGAGGTTGGCTTGCTTTTCTAACACCGTAGTCCCAGTTGGCACACACAAAAGAACATGAGCACAAAGACGATGATGGGGATCAGTATTTTCATTGCCACATTTACCCATGATGGTATCCAACTGAACAAATTGTCGAACCATGTGCTTTCTTCTGCTCCTCCTTCCGTTCTCATTCTCTCTCCTAGATTGTGTACTGCTGTTATCACATGTGAGAGTGTCCCGTTATCAGCATCTTCAGTTGGCACGAATGTGAAACACGCCGCCCCCCCAATTTTTCAGCAAACACCACCGTCCATCGCCGTGAGGAGATCTAGGACATTTCTGTTTTGCATTGTCATTAGGCACAGCGCGCGGAGCTCTATTTTTATCACGTTGAACACCTCTTTAGTGTCGTTAGCCAGTTGATTGAGCTCCCAGCGCACTATCTGCAACTATTTGGCGTTCGTTCGTGCTTGCAGTCCCGGGACAAGAAGTGAGGCGAAGAATGTCTCTGCTGATGAAAAGAGCTTGTATTTCTGTGGGATCTCAGCAAGGAGTTTTGATGATTCGGATGAGATGTAATTGGAGGATCTTTTACTTTGTGTCAATCTTTTCTGTAGTTCATATTCTGACAATAGTTCATACGCTGAAGCTTCTGTTATTATTATTTGGGGCGCTGTCGATTGTTCAGCCGATTGCCCTGCTGCCGATATGCCAGCCGATTGCTCTGCTGCTGATATGCCAGCTGATTGCCCTGCTGCCGATATGCCAGCCGATTGCTCTGCTGACCCTTGGATATGGCTCTCTGGTATTACCATAAGGGCTGTGTGGAGGGTGGCTAGAGCACAAGTTCCTTTCCACGATGCGGGGTGGTGCAGGTAAGCTTGTTTGCCGCAAATCCAGTACATGTCCATCAGTGCAGCTGTGCCTTTCTTCATGTCCGGTATTATGACCGTCTTGCTACATTTCCTTGTCTCTCCCCTGTTCACTCTTCCCTCCCCATGGAAACACAGCTCATGTGGCACCTCTTTCTGTATTTTGATAGGTTTTTCTAATGCTTGACCCACGTTAGCTTTGTGATATGTCACGACCAGATGGGGTCACATACCTCCTTTATCCATTGGAAAGTGTCATTGGATAGGCCTCGAAGTGCTTCTGCTTTGCATTTGATAGTTTTTTCGTGCCACCTATTTTCTGCATATCGCGTCCCCTTGATAACAAGAAATGGTTCCTTGAGGCAAATTACTCCTTGGCGTCTGCTTGTGCACGTTTTCTCATTTTCCAGTTTTTTCAATGTGACGATATGCGCTTGGAACGTACTCTTTATTTTGCATAAAACCAGATGAATTAAACATTGGGCCTCCGACAAGGGCACTTCCTGCGGTACTAACATTTTCGGTGTTCCTGATGCATGCGGAATGAGTGAACAGACGTAGCAGCTTTCATTTGTTGCTTGCTTCGCCGTGGCACTCATGTCGGAATACCATTTATTTGATTGGTCAGGGTGGTGGGGATCTTCTATTTCGTCTAACCCCAGGTCATGATAAATGTTGTATCGTTTCCCTCCTGCCCCACCTTTTTCTCCTCCTCCTCCCTTCCTTGTTTTTGTTTTTCACCCTGTGGAATGTATTGGAAACATTCCAGCCCAGGTTGTATCATTGCTATTCAATATGGTATGTGTGTCGTCATCAGAAGCAGCAATGTTGTGTGAGGTAGAGTATATGGTTGTCTGTGCATGTGTACTAGTGTTAGTTAAATCATTTGGCCAATAATAATCTCCATTGTATTCGTTAAATTCATAAGCATCACTCATATTTATGTTCAGACGTAACAATGATACTCTTGTTGGTCCTACAGTGGCGTGTCCTGAAGGTTACATCATAGCTGTATTGTTCATGTTAATCTCATGTGATTCTTTCCACATAGTCTTCACCCTAGTCCATATCAAGTGCGACCCTTCTCGTATCATGTTAGCCCCGCTTCCTCCCCTGTGCATGTCATTAACAAAAGATAAAAGGGTATAATACCAAGCCGCAAAAAACAACATTACTGACATCAAAATTGCAGCACATTTCAAAACACATTCAAAGTTACTGAACCTTTTAGCCCTAATGGCATCCCTATCACTATCTAGCATTAATTGGTTCTCCGCGATTGTAGGTCGTTGGGCCATTTGTCACCTGGAGGGGCGATATAAATTTGTTAAGTCACCACAATATATACATGTATTTACATTTTTTGTTCAACTTCATGTTTAATCATTATTTTTAGTCATGTTTGTTCATTTACTCTATTGCACTTTTGCTATGGAGAGAATGATAGTAACAACAGTCATGGAGAAAAGCGTGGAACAATAATCGAAACGAAGGTGGGAGATAGAGAGAGGGAAAGAAGGAAAACATAGAAAAGAAGTAGGAGATAAGTTGTGCAGAACAAAATACATATCATAACTTTTATCTCTGAATGTTCTCTTTACTGACAATGTGGTTATCCTTTTTCAACCTCATTTGTGGTACCAGTGGCACCATCTTGCTCATCCTGGGGGATTGTACTATCGTGTGCCCTCCTCACGTCTGATAAGTGCACCCAATACTTCAATCCTTTCACCTTCACCGCAGTGGGTGTACTATAGATCACCTCATAAGGGCCATGAAACCTGGGTGAATTCCACCGCCTCACAAAGCTGCAGACTTACACATGTGCTCCTGGCATCAGTGGCCCGCTTGAACTGTCTGTGGCCGGTGTGGTAGTATCAGTCGCCACATTTTCAGTAAAAGGCAGTGCTATTTGTCACGCTATGCTGCGTACTGCGCGTGTTAACTGGGTCAGGCATTCCTTGAACTCCTCCCCCAGCACTGTGGCAGCCCTGTGCGCATCCGATGCTCTTCTAGTCGGGGATACTGGCGTGTGTATTCGCCTCGCAGTCACAATTTTGTGGGGGCTCAGATGGTGGTCTTTACATGGTTGCATCCTGAGTTGGAACAGTGCTAGGGGCAAGCAATACACCCAGTTCTTCTTCAGTGTCTTACACAACTTAGATAACTTTCTCTTCAGTAATCCGTTGATCTTTTCTACCATCCCATTCGCCATTGGATGATAAATTGAGCATAGTTTGTGTTTTACCCCCAAGAGTGATGTCACTTCCTTAAAGAGGTCATTCACGAAGTGCGTACCGTTGTCTGATCTTATCACATTGCATATTCCCCATCGGGAAAAAACTTCCCAAACAAGGAACTTGGCCGCACACTTCGCGTCTGGCTGGGGACATGGGCCCGCTTCCACCCATCTTAAAAAGGGGCACACCACCACAATCAAATATCTTGCTCCATTACACCGCTCTCCAATATCAGCATAGTCTATATGGAGCTCTCTAAATGGTCCTGTTGGTCGGGGCAGAGTACCGCGCAGTGTTCTCAATGTCATTCCTGAATTATATGTTTGGCATGTTATGCATTCTACAATATATTTCCACAGGTGCTCTTGCAATTTGGGGACGAATCAGTGTTCCTGGATGTCTTCGGCAATGTGTTGTTTTGCTACATGGCCGGGGAAATGCAGCTGTTGGAATGCTATTTCTAGTAACTCTATGGGCATTACAACCTTTCCTGTTGTCTCCTGTCTCCAAATGTGATCTGTGGCTGATTGTTTACATCCCTGTTTGCTCCACAGTTCTTGCTCCTCCTGTGTTGCTCTTCTTTGTAATTCTATTATCTGCGCTATTGGGGTATTATTATAGGCTTCTACTAGCGGGTCTGTCGTGGTTGCTTTTACAATGCATTCGAGTGTTGGTGTTACATTGAAATACGAGGCCTCCTTCGCTGCTGCATCGGCTGCCGCGTTTCCCAATGAGATTGCATCTGTGTTGTTGGTATGGGCTTGGCATTTCACCACTGCCACTACCGATGGTACTGCTAATGCATCTATTAACTCATTCAACAATGTTGCATGCTGTACTGGAGAACCGTCTGCCCTCCTGCATCTCCGTCTACGCTACCGTGACAACCCTGAGTGCACTGTGGTAGTTGCATATGCTGAGTCGGAGTATATTGTCACCGCACAGCCCTTGGCGGAGTGCAGTGCTTCGATAATGGCAGTTAGTTCGGCTGCCTGTGCTGAGTAATGGGATGGGAGGCGCTTTTGCACAATCGTCTCATAGTCATCTACCTCCATGCGCACTACCGCCATTCCGACGTGTTTTTCCCCCGTTTTGGGGTTTATTGATGCTGTCCCATCTATGAAATATATTTCTCCCTCCTGTAGGGCATTTTCACTTGCTTTTGGGATGTCATCACCTTCCCCCTCATATGTGGCACAATCGTGTTCCTGTATGTCCTCTGTCGTGCATGGCTCTGTAATAAATGTTGCTGGGTTTACTGTTTTACACCTTACAACGTGTGCATTGGGGCTTGAAATTATTATTTCATACGCTGTTGCTCTTTGTGTTGTTAGTGTTGATTTTGATCGCTCAAGGATGGCGAATAGGGAATGCTCTGCATATAGCGTTACTGAACATCCCATGACAATGGTGGCGATCTTTTCAATCGCGAAGGCCGCAGCTGCGAGAGCCGGTTTGCTCGTGAAATGGCCTTGCATTACTGGATCTAGTGTCCTACTGTAATACGCCAATGGCTTGTGACCTAAAGATGTTTTTTGTGTCAGTATTGCCGTCATCAGTGTTCCATTACAGTGTGAAAACAAGAACAATTCCCTCTCATAATCTGGGTTCACGAGGACTGGGGCATCAGCAATGAGTTCTTAATTTCAAATACTATGTTATCATTTGCTGCGTCCATCTTATTGTAGCTCAATTTTTCTGTGCCTCTTTTAACGCTTGTAGTAAGGGGCGTGTGTATGCCGCGTAATCAAGGATCCATGCTCGGCAATAGTTACAAATGCCAAGAAACTTTTACATGTCTTTCACAGTTTTTGGGATTATTATGTTGCGTATAGCAGCTGCTCTGTCTGGGAGTATTCGCTTCCCATCTTTTGATATTAGCAGTCTGAGGTATACAACCTCGGCGAGAGAGTATTGCAATTTTCCATTGTCCACCTTGTACCCCTTGGTAGCTAGCACATTCAGTAGTGCTATTGAGTCTTCTCTGCACTTTTCTCCTGTATGACTGCAGACGAGTAAATCGTCTACGTATTGGATGATGGTACTCTCTACATCTATGTTTCCAATGTCCTCAGATAACACCCTGTTAAAAATGCTGGGGCTTTCGCAATACCCTTGTAGGAGTCTGCGATGTTCATACCTGTTGTTCTCTAATGTGAACGCTGTCAGGTATTGGGATCCTAGGTTGAGTGGTATGGAGAAGAAAGCATTCTTCAAGTCAATTACAGTGAAATATGTTGATTCTTTTGGTACGCTGCACAATATTGATGCTGGGTTAGGCACTAATGGGAACTCTTTTTGAATGACGTCATTGACTGGCAGAGATCCAGGATCATCCGCCACGCCCCTCCTTTTGCTTTTTTGATCGGGAAAATCTCTGTATGAGATGGGGAGTTTGATGGCACTATGATGTCTTGTTTTAGGAGTGCATTTATGGTTTCCCTAATTCCCTCCTCTGCTTCTCTTGATATGGGATATTGCTTTACCCTCGGCAGTATTGCACCTGGCTTGAGTTTTATTTTTAATGGTGTCACCTCATGCAGTAACCCTACATTGTGGGGCCCTGTGGTCCAAATTTCAGGTGCTACCTTTGCCATGTCTTCCTCAAATATAGTCGGTGGGGCATTAATGCTAGCCCTGAGTGGGTTGTGTACCTCTCTGTACTGGATCATAATATTACATGGTATGCTTATTTCCATTATTATTTCTCCATCATTTTCACCATCAGTGAATAATTCTTCATCTGTTATATCTCGTAGCATTATGTTTGGGTCTATGCATAGCACAGTCCTCCACTCGCACCCATTCACATCCAGTCCTATCACCACAATACATTTGCTGGATACTTGAACTGCCTCGATGTCTATGGACATTATCATGCCTGGCACGACGTCTGTGTGTGCAATTGGGCGGAATATGAAATCTGATGGTGTTCTCCATTCTTTTCTCGTTATCTCTGGCATCGCTCGTGCTAATACCTTGATGCCATAAATAAACATACTTATATCGATGGGTATTCCTCGCACCACAACTTCGTTCATTACTGTGCTGATCATCAACATGGCTCGTACTGGGCATACTCCTGGGGTTGAACACACTATTCCTCATTCTGTAAACGAGATAGTCATATTTAATTTGCTTACCAAATCTCTCCCCAGCAAATTGATTGGCGTGTCTTCGTGGTACAGTAAGGGTGCGTGCACGGTTTTTCCTCCCACCGTTATATCAAGATCTTTAGTGTAAGGAACTTTTAAAATAGCCCCAGAGAACCCCTGCGTCTCTAAATTCCTGCCTGAGAGTGGAAACCGCCCTTCCATAAGACATGATTTCTCTGCTCCTGACTCTACCAAAAAGATAAACTGCTTATTTCTTATCTCTGCCCCCACTAGTGGTTCCTCTTCTGCACATAGGGTGGTGGATAGGACTGGACACGCAAGTGTTCCCTGTGGGCTGTCCTAATCTGAATGTCTTTCTTACCCTGGCACTGAAAAACATTGTCTCCAACCACGGTCACGCCACGGTATGGTGCGGGCGCACCGTTTGCGGCTGTTGCATAACAATTATTATTTGCGTTTCCTGCTGCGTTTTGTCTTGCCATAGGTGGTGGTGGTTGCTGTCCTTGCTGCATCTGAGGTTTGTTATAGCATTGGTCTTGCTGCCTCCCTCCTCCCATCGGTAGTCCATAGGGGCTACCTGGGTGTGGGCACCCCCAACCTTGTTCGTTCTCCATGGGCTGTTGCCCCTGGAAATACCCTGAATGCCGCATTCTACAATCCCTGGAGTAGTGTCCCCATCTCCCACAATTCCAGCATGACCCTTGTGGTCCACCTCTCATTCCTTGACCACCAAATCCTCTATTCCCCATACCTCCAAACCCCCCTCTCTGGCCACGGTACCCACCTCTTCCTGGTCTTTCTTGCCACTGTTGTCCACCGTATTGCTCTTCTCCGTTCCACTGTCCTTGTCCTCCTGTGGCCCCCAGTGCCGTTATTGTGGCTGGTCTGTTTCCCGCACCTTCATCCCCTTGTTTTCTCCGTCTGTGGCTACGCTGGCGTTGACGGCGGCGACCTTCACTAATTTGTTCTGTACCATCTTCGCCTCGTCTGCCAGCCTTTTTTGTGCCTTCTCCTTTTCTCTCTCTTTGATCCTCCTGCAGTGGTGCACAATTATGCTCTGTATTTCAGGCCAGCCCTTGGCTTCTATCCCAGCTATTTTGTCCAAGGCCTTCGGCACCTCCTTCGGGAGCCCCTTTCTAATGATAAAATAAAACAAGGCGGTGGACTGGTTCCACACCGTGCCAGTTTCGCTTCTCCATAAATCCTGCACCCGCAGTATGAATTACGTAGGATCCTCGTTCTCCTCCATTGTGCACTGCATCACTAAATGTAAATCTGGAATATCTGGAAACGTGTGCCTCAATGCATCCCATACTTGTGCTCGAACGTTATTGAATGCCGACCCATCGTGGCGGTCACAACTCATTGTTACTCCGGGGAATCCGGCCTTTTCCCACACTGCGTCTGCTTGGTCACCAATTGCTGACACTAATACACTTTTCACATCCCCCATCGCTAGCGGCACTCCTGCTGTGTTTTTCTCAAAGGAGTGTATCCATTTCCCAGCCCCTCTCGATAGTGGGGGGAGGACCTTTAGCAAGTTGTTTTTATCCACTTGAGTCCATGGAATGTAGTGTGGCCTACCTGCTCCTTTATGTATCAAAGTCATTTGTAACTTGTGTTTCTTTCCTACCTTACTTACCACACCTTTCTTTATTTTACTTATCATATTTCCCCCTCGCTGTCTTAGTCTACCCCGCCATAGTGGTGGCGATGGTGTATCTGGGTAACAGTGGTCTGGCAGTGGGGACCCGGCCTCGGCATCTGCCTCTTCATATTCGTCTAAGTCACTCTACACCTCTTCTATTTCTGATTCTTGCTCATTGTTTCCTTCACATCCTACCCTCTCTCACTTTCTGGGGTTGGTGGGCGTATAATCCTCACGGGTTTGTCATTTAGATGAAACAGGAACTCCCCTGACTGCCACTCTTTCTCTTGCCCTTGTGGTATGCGTGTTCCTTGGGATGATACTGATCGCGCTGGCTCTGAGATTGCTTGTGCCACTTCCCCTGCTGTGTGTTAGGCAGAAACCTGTGCAGTTCCCTTGGGGAACACTGCAAAAGATTTAAGACTACAGGTATAGCAGTAAACCCACTTGGTAGCAGTCTGCACCACCCAGATTTACCTGGTAGCTGTGGCTGAGCAGTCAGACTTCCCTCAAGAAGAGTTAGGCAGTATGCAAAGTATACACAATATGTACTCAGACACAATAGCACAAGCAAACACTGACCAGAGCTTGGTTTCAAAAGTATATAGTTATTTATTTATAAAACACACATAAGTTGAAATCACTCTAGCAAAATATAGTAAAAACACTTCAAACACAGTTATAATGAAAGCAGTTCCAACCCTTACTCCTATCTAGACAACTCTAAGTTAACACCACATAATTAAAACAGGGGTGAGCGCTTAACGTTAGATGACACTCTAGTAGGTTCAAGAAAGGGGTAAAAAGAAACAGGAATGGGTTAAACACACCACTCTAAGGTCCAGAACACTTGCAATAGACTCACAGAAGCACAAAGTCACAGGTGAGCAAAAGTCACTAGGCAGGGCCCACTCTTAGAGTAGCCGGAGCGAAAATGTGCCCAAGATCACACTGTTGTTAAGGATTCAAAGTCTTGCAAAGAGTTAGAAAGAGTTTAGAGTGGCTTAGAAAGTTTAGCCAGGGTGTCCCAGGTACTCCCAGGTTCGAAAGCCGGGGGCTAAATCTACCCCGTACAGTCGGTGGCAAGGGAAGCCAGGCGGAACACGGTACCTTAAGTGGAAAGGATCCTCCAGCGGTGGCAGTTGTTCCAGGCAGTGGCAGCAAGGCTCGACGTCGGTCAGGGGAGAAGAAGTTCTCGCTGAAGAGCAGAAGAAGAAGGTCGTTGCACTGCCCGGGAAGAAACCAGCCGCGGAGTCCTCCGGTTAAAGGGTTGTACCGACTTTCGTGGTTGGGGTAAAAGGTGGTGGGGTTCCGGTTGCCGGGGTGCTTGGCACTGGCAAGGCGGCCACGAGATACCTCGAGAAGCGAAAAGAAGGCGAAAACTGGTTGTCCCCACCAGTCAAGGGAAGGAGCCACTCCGTTAAGAGTTCTCCTCGGTCGTCGGGAAAAGTGGTGAGACGGTTCAGCAGGGCTCCACCGGGTGGTGTCGTCGAAGCAGGTCGGCTCAGCTCTTCCCTCGTCGGATTCTTGGTCCTGTGGCGACTTCTGAAGTTCCAGTCCCCAAAGCCCTGCTTTTATGCAGCAAACCCCCATTCACCCAGCCTAGCTGTCACTCAAACATGCTAAGTGGTGAGCCGGCCGGCTCACCACTTGGGCCAATCAGGACGGAGTGCGACTTGAGTTACCAAGGTAACTCAGTCCAGGGTGCCTAAATCCCCCTCCACCCCTCCTAAGTACCCCAGACAGAGTGGCACCACTTTGGAGGGCTTCTGTGGAGAAGCCCGCCAAAAGTGGAACAAAGGGCTCCACTTTGGGTCAGAGTTACAGAGGCGAACGCCAACGCCATTTTAGAATCAAGTTTTGGCAAAAAGTCCCAACCGGAGTTATAATAATAAATATATAAACCGGCGGTATGTTTAAGGCTACCGTAAATAAATAATTAAATGTGTTAGCCTAAAACAATGGGAAATCCCATAGGGAAATATTCGCGGTCGAATATAAATAGTTTCCACTGCCACCAGCCAAAACTCGATCAGGGGGGACGGAGACGTGCCCCCTCGACTAACAGACCCTGGGGCAATCGAATTGCCCCAGCCAGTACGTCCACAATATGATGGTTTGTACTGGTTCTGTTCAGGATTCAAGACTAGCAAAGTCTTTGGTGACTTTACATGCCCTGGGAGACAGTAGTCAGTCCCAGGGTATGGAGTCTATGTTGGGGAGTCCCTAGGACACCCCTGGGTCACGGCACAGAGGGTGCTGTGTAACCCACATCACAAAAATACATGAGGCCCTATGGAGTAAAAGACCCCATAGCCCATTCAACACAAGGTTTAACCAAGAAAACACACTTCAATATGTCCAAGAGTGAGGGTAAAAGAGTCTCACTCTTGGCAGGAGAAAAAAAGAAACCCCAGAAATCCAGCAAAGCTGCTGGGGGACTCACTAGGTAGGGAAATTCAGCCTAAACAGAGAATTCTCCCTAACACTGTGCTCAATGTTGGCATTAGATCTGCCATGGATAATGGTGGCACCTCTCCTCCCCATGCCAGCATTTTGCCTCTATCGCACAATGCTCTTAGCCGCATTATTTCCATCTGTGCATGCACTAGCTGGCAGTCTAATTCTCCAGTCAAGTGTGCCAAATTCACGGGGGGTGCACTTGTTGGGCCATACAAACCTCCTTTATCATAGGGTGGCGGTGCCGTTGCAACTGCTCCGGTTGAGGGTGCGGGGGTGGGACATGCTCGTCTGTACAGGGGCTCACTGTATCCTAATGCTGGCCTTGACATTAAAGGATATACTTTGGTTGTATCGCCTTCAGCTGTAGTGGTTGTGCACTCGCCCTTTAGCGTTCTGCTTACCTCTTCCTGCGTTTTGTTTGTTCTTTCTTTATTTACATTTGCTGTAGGCGTAACTTCTTCAAACATTCTCCACAAGTCTAATACTTCTCTTCTATTCTGTAGTAGTTTTCCCTTATATCTTGCTAACAAGTGTGTGGATACTAAATCTAACACCCTTTTATCGAACGACCCACCTTCTGGTCAAATTGGAGTCACACTGTCTCCTTTTATCTCCGTCAACCATTGATCGTGGTATTTCTGTATCTTCTCACTGTATAACGGAAGGTGCTGAAAAATATGTGCTAGTGGTGTTATTCCCCCCATGACGATATTTTTTCTTCTTTCCCTTTGTCTGTACTTGCCCTTCAACCTCTCTTTCCCTTTAATCACTTCTTCACTGGTCTTTCTTTTCCTCTAGCTGGTCAATACACCACAAATCTTCTCAATTACTTGTAGTTTGTATGCACATATATGTATCTATCTATATATCCATATCTATATCTATATCTATATCTATATCTATATATATATATATATATATATATATCCATTTCCAATGGTACCCTTATACTGGTTGCATGTTCAAATTCAACAGTTCATTTTTGCATATTTTGTCACTTTTATCCACAAATCAATCACAGTATTTGGATATCCTTGACAAAAATGGACAGAACACAAAAGCACATATAACACTTATCATGCACATGCACTACCTGCATGCTTTTTCTCCCTGTTTTGCTCTTTTTACCACCCCTTCCCCGTTTCGCCTACTCTTCTCATTCACTCCCCACCTCTTACACCCTCTTACTCTTTTCCAAGAATCCTTTCATACCCAGAAAAAGAATGTTCTAAATAACTACTCCGAGTCTACTCAATATACGAGACTCCTACTATTTTCTCTGTATCTTCACTTATTTATTCTGCACTGGACGAGACAATGCTACGCGGTGCCACCTTCTACCCCGTTCGGGCTAGGATACCACTTCTCTTTTTTCTCTTCACTTCTTACAAGAACCTAATGGCCATATAAAGGACAGATCAGAAAAGCCTCATCATCACTCACACAGGCCCTACTCTTCCCTATAACCCATTACCACCTGTCCCCCCTATTTCCCCCTTACCTTTACTTCGTAACCTTCACAACCGGCACTCACGTATTTAGTCAGGTGACTCGAGGGTCGCCGCTCGCAGTCCGACCCCAGTCAGGCTGGCACCCCAACCAAGCTGTGGCCTGCCTTGGGGAGCAGCTTTTCAGTTGGGTATTCATCAACCAGGAACCCTTGACCCTTCTTCGTAGTGCGCACAGGCTGGACGACCGCGGAGGCAATGGTTTTGCTGGGCGGCTTCCCAGATCTCGCCGCACGGTTGAATGTAAGCGTCTCCAGAAACACACCCCCCTTAGTGAGAGGCAATAATGGACACACCCGAGAAGGGGAATGAGGCCAGGACCAAGTGCGGGTAAGATCAAAAGAGCTTTATATAGTTCAATATAGGGCATGCAAAGGACTCTGCAAACTCCGAGAGCGCTCTGTCTGACAATAGCAAAGACAGTCAGTTATATTGCAAATACCCATCATGCATGAGGTAAACTATAGGGGCCACAGAGTCTCAGGGTTTGGGTGGTGATGGCTAGGTGGTATACATTGTATACAGTTCCTTCTCCAGGATTGGTGGACGTTGGTGCTGCGCCACGTGGGGCGGGAGGTCAGATGGGCTCATCAGAATGTAGCGCTGGGCCGGACATGTCTTGTAACAAAGATTGATAGCTAAACTAACATTTGCCCTTTTGGCCACACATTCCCACCCATTCATCACACTTCATGGTTCCTGTTGAGTTGTAACTCTTGTAAGCGTTGACCTTAGATCAATACATAGTCAGGAACATTGATACACGATCTGGAGTGTCTTAATACATTGGTTTTAGGAGGCACCTTAGGTTCGAGCAATCAGGTCCCATGGGCGTAGTCAGGGGCATGGGCGGGAGTGCTTGACTAACCATCCTTGGCAATAACAGTGAGGGATGGTATTATGATCTGTTGGTACACGTGTGTGCGCCCCCCTTTCTAGGGTCATTAACTTGGGGTCGACAGAGGTACTACTGACCTGTGGGGGGCATGTGACCAGTGCCTGAAAGGCGGGGGATTTAGGACCAGGTAGCTCGTAAGTCACAGAGTTCGGCTGTGGCGGCCTCTGACATGGGGGAGGGTGGCAGATGCTTGAAACGGGTCCAGCAGGGTTGGGAGGGAAGGCAAGGCTTTGCTGTTTGAACACCGTCTATCTCGAGAGAGAGGCAGGGAGAGGGGGGGAAATGGCCTTGAGTGGCATCTTGCACGAGGCGGTTTTATTGTCGTATGGGTGAGGGGCGACTAACAACACATGGGGTTCCTAAAAGCACTCATATGTATTTGTATTTACATAGGATACTAGCTGATGATCATACTTTTTTTTCACAGCATTTCACATTTATAGTTGACATACGAACATGAGGTAGTGTCAAGCAAGTGTGTGTAAAGAGTGTATTAAGAGAGCAACACAAGTCATTGTTCACAGTTATCAGCTGTCCAGTATTTGTATATCTCTTCATTACATGTAATATCGGCTGCACAACTTTCTCTTTACCCGTTCTCCTTTATGTTAGCAGCGAACGTTAGTCAACGAGGCACATATTACATAAATGGTCTCTGCACATTGCAAGGGCTTTCGGGGTGGGTATGGGTGCAAGGCGCCACGCCGTATATGGCTGGGGGGTTTGGTGCAGGGGTCAGGGCTGGCAGGGTGTGGGCTGATCTCAGTTACATCCTAGTATTCTCATTCATAGCTGGGGCAGTGATGTATTGCGGAAGGTCAACAGCTACAGTGTTTTATTTTGTTGTTCGCTCGCGTCTGGTGACTCGTGAGAACGAGTCTTCAGCGGATCTGCCATGCAGTGGGGTGGGGAAAGTGTGGGCATCTGTGAGTGTGGTCAAGTGGGGGTCACTCTGCAGCGGTCAGTGTTTCTGCCCTGGGTTGAATGTGCACGTTTCTAGCAAGATGGAGATGGCTTAATACAAGATGGCTTCTATCCTCTGCCACGTATCGTGATGGTGCAGCCCCTTGTGTCGGCCGGCAGCTGCCCCGCCACCTGCCCGGGAGGCCGGGGGCCGCTGACGAGTCATGGGTCTCAACCAAGAAGGGACATGTGGAGGGGGGTCCTACTGACCTACCCTTCCCTACACGGCGCCGGCCTCAAGGCACCTCTCCGATCACGTAGCAGGGGGTCACCAAATGTTTGTGCCCTCCCTGACTATACATGTAAAAATGAATAATACAGAAACTCCCTGGACAGGGAATAAGGCACAAAAGAGCAGGCTGCGAGAGTTCAAGGAAACGTTTATCTACATCTCTGAGAGCGCTCTGACCACATCAAGGCTACAACACATTTATATAGGACATTCACATATTTAACATATGATGCTTTGTTGGATCTGGATTGGTCAGCCGGGGTGGTGTCTTAGGTGTGGGCATCATCTCTTCCTTCGGGTAGGTTGCTTGGTTGGCAGGAGGATTGACGTCAGACATCTGTGCTCCGGATGGGTGAAGGTCAGGTCGCTGTGAAACACGGTGGTCACTACCTAAGCTAAGAAAATACATTCTAAACATTGCATGCACTAAATAATGGTTGATCAAAACACCCTCAGTAGTGTATCATGTCATTGTACAAATCACTCAAGGGTTTATATCATCTATAACATTTGGGTTATACAGGTCACAGGTTTACGGGTCTTGACCACTATAATACTGTAATGAACTGTAGGGTTAGTCTCACAAGAATCTCAGGTATGTGGCATTTGTTAGTATTGTGCATGATATACTGCAGCAGGGATCTAATGTTAGTTGAGGGTCTGTTGGGTGGGCTTCATAGCATGGTCAGCAGTCTGGCACATGAAATGAATGCCTTGCAAGGACACAGGGTTAGAATGGCAATAGGTTTCAACTGGCGATGGTAAGAGGGCAAGTACACTTTTGTGGAGATGGACGAGCTATGTGCTTGGCTCATGTTGGTTCACATGCAGGACAGTGATCTCAAAGGAAAAGAGATGTGTTACATTTATTATTTGTTGCAAGCAGCTCCGGCTTCAGCGTGAGAATGAAGCTGCAGAGTTTTCCAGTTGGAGTGGGAATGAGGGTGGGGGCCATGTGCTCCGAGCTGCTGCGGCGGGGAAAAGGGAGAGAGGCATTTTGTACTATCGCAGTGAGGCCTGGTCACTAAGATGGAGTCGAAAGGGGTTACAAAAAATGGATGCCCCGTGTCCTGCTCGGTGGTCCAATCTACGCAAATGTAACCGAAAGTTAACATCGTGTAAGGGTGAGGGGCGTACCAACCACTAGAGGCACTTGGTCTGAGTTCTGTACTGAGAAGTGATGGCTGAGAGGGGTCCATTGGCCCCTCGCTCCCACACAATGTCTTCAATAAAAATACAGATTCAAGACTTAAGGAACCTATAGGAAGAGAGTAGAGTTCTAAGAAGTGTTTTATCCATTGGTGTTCCATAACATTATTGGCTTAAATGGCCATTTGAGTACCCTGAGGTGTCTGATTCAGCATGGCCCAAATTTGAGCAATGTTTTTAGTTTGTACGGCACTCAACAAAAAAGCACCATCTTGTTGGTATACTTGGGCCTGTCTAGCACGCAACCAATTTTTATACTGTGTTTTAATACGTGTTAGGAGAATGCTTCTGATCACCATTGGGTATTTTAACACCTCCCGTTTTTGCAGTCTAAATAGAGTTTTTCTCGAACATACATGATTATAGACATGTAATTTTAGTTTTTTCCTACCAGATTTTGACCCATCATGCTGAAATAACCATCATGTCACTGTATATAACATTAGTTTCAGGAATACCCAATCTTACTTTATTCAGTTTGGTCATAAGGGATTTGCTAAACTGATTCAACGATTCCTCCGACCATCATAGTCTATGTTGACTTGCATTCACCACAAAAGATCCTTGATGGATTAATTTGCCATCATTCACAATTTTCTCCTGTATGCACCATTTAGTTGTTACTTGGTCATGATCACTTACAATGGATTCTAATACGAAGTCCAAGATTGAGTGAAATAAAATATCATTCACATTTGGATTTGAAAGCTCCATTAAACATATATAAAATTGTGTGATTTAACAAAATGATTCCAAAGACAATCTCCCCTTTAGATGAGCAGATTTCTTGGATAAAGAATTCAAATTAAGATCTCCAGCAATAAGAATAAGCATTATTTGAGAATCACACGCAATCAAATTAATTAAATCATTTAAATCCCCAAGGAACCTAGCATCCGATATTCCAGCCGGTTCCAATATAAGTTGATCAAGACGCAATTGTTCAGACGCACATTTATTTTTACCAATTGCATATAGGCATTAGGAGACGCCCAAGTTTCAGCTTTAACATTCGAATACATTTTAGCTGCAATAAGCAAATCAGATGTGGGTCTACCCCGTGTACCTTTATTAGCTGGATTCAAAAGGATATCATAATTATTCCATATAGGCGGAGCAGTAAACCATGTTTCTTGGAACATACGTATGTCAAAATTCTCTGTTTTGCTCTC
The DNA here is from genome assembly GCF_040938575.1 of Ambystoma mexicanum. Lineage (NCBI taxonomy): Eukaryota > Metazoa > Chordata > Amphibia > Caudata > Ambystomatidae > Ambystoma > Ambystoma mexicanum. The sequence goes on along the minus strand of NC_090932.1, from coordinate 858,594,032 downwards.
ATTGTTGTTAAGCAAGTGTTTAAAACCCCTTGTGTTCCAACTTATTAATGAGATCACAAGGAGCGGTCTACCTATGTCTAGTTAGTGACACCTTCCATCACATTTGCAATTAGAGACAGTTTGTTTCAAAATAGGCGTATTTTGCTGTACAAACGCAACGTTAGGAGTGTTCTTGTTTATTTTGGTGGCATGACTTTCATTGGATTCAACTGTACTAGATGATTCTAAAGAAATTACAAAACCCAAAGAGATCAAATGATTTTTTGCTGCCCATATTGTATATTGTATGACTTGCAAGTTCATCCATACTTTCACCACATTGAGGATTGAGTCATCAAGAAATTTGACTTGGGCGATATCTGAGGTGCTAATATCTTCTAGTTCTAGAATATCTGAGAAGATGGCTAGCACCAAGCGCCGATTCAAATCATACTGTATTGCAGGCGGGGGGGCCTACAGGCTAATGTAAGACAATACAATGCTGGGTGTTTGCTAATCTTTAACCCACTGTTTTGCAGCAGAGTTCCCGTTTTAGTTTTTATGTTGTTTTTACTCGTTATCAAATCATTCATATTTGTTAATGCTGTTTCAATAAGTTGCATCACCTCTGGCGTCATGTTAGCTAAAGTAGCACCAATTTTCACAGGTGGTGTCACTATCATCTGCTTATCCACAGAGGCAACTTTGGGGCTCGTCATCTGCGATTTCACTAACCTAGGAATTGAAGACAAACCTCCCATTAAACTTGGGCATTGTTCATCTAAAACCAGTTTTCTTCCTTCTGCATGTGTTAACCTAACTTTGTTTAACGGTTCGTTGTTCAACACACGGCACAGTGGCAATCTTATTGGATATTAAAGAGGTTGATATGCCTTTTTTTAATGTACGCTGTTCCAGACAACGGAATGGGCATACGACCTGACATGTGGGCATCCACCGCCTTTCGGATCTCTTGGCGATGAAACTCCATAGGATTTACTTCCACTGGAATTGTGTTTTTATATTCTCCGCCGCTTCTACATTGTTATCAATAAGTTCCCCCTCGGATACTGCTTGCACTAACTCATCCAATGGAGGATATGGGATAACAATTCCACCAGATTTAAGGACACCATTTGCAGCTCTCGCTATAGCTTGATGTTGGTATTTCTTGGAAACATCAGTCAATGTTATTATTGCACTCTTATTGGGCAAATGGATAGATTAAAAACATGGTTTAGAATGGATGCATTTGTCTTCTTGAAGTCTTCTTGATTTTTTGCCAATTTAACTTGCAATCTGATCCCCACTTTCTTTTTTGACGGCCCATAAAGACGGTGTATGCATTTTTGGAGGCTGAATTTAGTGGTTTGTCATTTACTCTTGGGCACCATAACCCCACTATCGGCGGGTTGATCATAGATGGTCTTATCTAGCATTGTGATTGAATAAATCAGAATATTTGTTGTTAAAGTAGGTTTGCTATTATTGGAAGTCAGACACACCTCTTCACACAGAGATGTTTGCGTGTCAACCGACACACAGTTTATCAGCAATTTAAAAGAATCAACAGCCTCGCGTCTCAAAGTGTTATTTAGATTATTTTGCCAAAGTAATATTTTTTCAAGTTGAACATTCTGATTATTCAATTTGATGTCCAAAGATTCAAATAGTTTGGACATAGATTGTATTGCCAAATTCATTGAATGAAGTGTAATTTCCAATAATTCGGATGCCGATTCCACTGGTACCAATTTATTGCAAGCACTGAGGAGGTATTAGGTTTTTGCAGTTTCAGCGCCGTGTACGAAGCAACCATGTCGGAACATGATTGGCTGATGTCTAGAAATAGTGCAGGCGAAGTCAATAAATTATCGGACAACAACTGAGTCGAGAAGCAGGAGATGGTTGTATCTAAATCAATTACAGCTCCATCTGATGAAAGAAATCAAACCACCTTTACGGTTTCAGCCGTGTGTGGAATGTTATTTAGCAAAACACTGTCAGAGAAGTCTTACTGAGGCATCACACTGACTTGCAAGATTTCGATGACAAGTTCACATCTGTTATATCCACGTTTTCAAAGATTACTAAATGCTTTTCAGCTCACAATGCAGTTGTATCGCTTTGCTTACCAGACTTTGACAATACAGTTTTAGCAACTGTTTCCATTTCCACAGGGTTAATCGCTTCCTTTGCTGTAGAGTGAAGTACGTGAACATCCTTGTAAAATCTGTGTATGTCGGTGGCTTTGTTCCCTTTAAGCGTGTGTTTTGAGACTTTTCGTTCAGTTTGGCCTATGGGAGTTGAGCAAGTTTGATCCAAAGCTTGTTTCTTTGAATTCAGCGATTGAGAGCGCATTTTACTCTTCGGTTTGGAAAGGCAGAATGGCTGGCATCCCAGTTTTCAAAGACAGCACCGTGTGCTGCATCATTTGGAAAAGCTCTAGAAATCAATTAAAAGAGAAAAATAAAACAAACAAGAAAGAAGCACCTCACCAAGACGCCGAATTGCCACGCGGCGAAGAGGCAAAGAGGCACTTAGCAGGTATTTCGCTAGGTGAGCGTTGGCTTGTTTTTAACTCTTTACACCCACAGTGGGCGGAGTTAAGCCTTACACCTTGTATTTTCAAGGATTCTAACACACATTCAGTGTGGAACGTTGCAACTTGAATCCTCAGCACCAGAAGAGCAGCAAAAACATGATCCGGCAAAGAGGCACTTAGAAGGTACTTCACTAATATTAAGAAAGGCACACAATGCAAAATGGATGTGGAAAAACACACCTAGATTTGAAATATTAAGGCACACGATGCAATGCAAAATGGGGGTGTGTGGGATGAGAACACAGCTAGATTAGAAATATTAATGAATGCACACAATGCAATGCATAATTGGTGTATGGGATGGAGAACACTTCGATTCGAAATATAAAGAAAGGCACACAATGCAAAATGGATGTGGAAACACACACCTACATTTGAAATATCAAGGCACACAATGCAATGCAAAATGGGGGTGTGGGATGGAGAGCACCTAGATTAGAAATATTAAGAACAGCACACAATGCAATGCAAAATGAGGTGTGTGGGATGGAGAACACACCTAGATTTGAAATATTAAGAAAGGTACACAATGCAATGCAAAATGGGATGTGTGGGGTGGAGAACACACCTAGCTTCGAAATATAAAGAAAGGCACACACTGCAATGCAAGTTGGAGGGGGGTGTGGGAGGGAGCACACACCTAGATTTGACTCATTAAGTGACAATGCAAAATGGAGGTGGAAAAACACACCTAGATTCGAAATATTAATGAAGGCACACAATGCAATGCAAGATGGGGTGTGTGGGATGGGAAACACATTACAAAATGTAAGGCACACAATGAAATTCAAAATGGAGGTGGAAAAACACCTAGATTGGTATAAATAAGAAAGACACACACTGCAATGCAAGGTGGAGGGGCTGTGTGGGATGGAGAACACACCTAGATTCAAAATATTAAGAAAGGCACACAATGCAATGCAGAATGGGGGAAGTGGGATGGGGAACACACCAAGATGCTTTATATAAAGAAAGGTACACAATGCAATGCAAAATGGAGTGTGTGCGATGGAGAACAGACCTACATTTGAAATATTACGTCACACAAAGCAATGCAAAATGGGGTGTGTGGGATGGAGAACACACTACAAAAATTAAGGCACACAATGAAATGCAAAATTGAGGTGGAAAAACACCTATATTGGAAATATTAAGAAAGGCACACACTGCAATGCAAGGTGCAGGGGCGGTGTGGGATGGAGAACACACCTAGATTCAAAATATTAATGAAGGCACACAATGAAAAATTGGGTGTGTGGGATGGAGGAGACACCTGGATTAGAAAGGCACACAATGCAATGCAAGCTAGGGTGTGGTGTGTGGGATAGAGAACACACCTATATTAGAAATATTAATGAAGGCACTCAATGCAGTGCAAAATGGGGTGTGTGGGATGGAGATCACACCTAGATTAGAAATATTAAGAAAGGCACACAATGCAATGCAAAATGGGTGTGTGGGATGCAGAGCACCTAGATTCAAAATATTAAGAAAGGCACAACATGCAAAATGTAGGTGGAAAAATACACCTAGATTTGAAATATTAAGAAAGGCACACAATGAAAAATCACACCTAGATTTGAAATATTAAGAAAGGCACTCACTGCAATGCAAGTTGGGAGGGGGGTGTCGGATGGAGAACACACCAAGATGCTTAATATAAAGAAAGGTACACAATGCAATGCAAAATGGGGTGTGTGGGATGGAGATCACACCTAGATTAGAAATATTAAGAACGGCACACAATGCAATGCAAAATGAGGGAGTGGGATGGAGAACACAGATTCAAAATATTAAGAAAGGCAGACAATGCATAGTGGATGTGTAAACCCCAACCTAGATTTCATTTATTAAGAGAGGCACACAATGCAATGCAAAATGGGGGTATACGATGGAGAACACTCCTTGTTTTGAAATTGTAAAAAAGGCACACAATGCAATGCAAAATGGAGGTGGAAATAAAAACCTAGATTTTAAATATTAAGAAAGCCACAAACTGCAATGCTAGTTGAGGGGTTGTGGGATGGAGAACACACCAAGATTAATAATGTAAAGTAAGGTACACAATGCAATGCAAAATGGGGTGTGTGGGATGGAGAACACACCTAGATTTGAAATCTTAATGAAGACACACAATGCAATGTAAAGTGTGGGATGGAAAGAACACAGATTCGAAATATAAAGAAAGGCGCACAATGCAATGTGAAATGGGGGTGTAGGATGGAAAACACACCTAGTTTCCAATTTTTAAGAAAGGCACAATACAATGCAAAATGGAGGTGGAAAAACACCTAGATTTGAAATATTAAGAAAGGAAAACAAAGCAATGCAAGTTAGGCGTGGGTGGGATGGAGAAAACACCTAGATTCGAAAAGGTTAACAAAATCACGCAATGCAATGCTAAATGTGCAGTGTGGGATAGAGAACACACATAAATTCTTAATCTAAAGAAAGGCACACAATACAATGCAAAATGGTGTGTGTGTGGGATCGAGAACAAACCTAGATTCAACATTTTAATGAAGGGACATTCCAAAATGGAGGTGGAAAAGCACACCTATATTTTAAATATTAAAAAAAGGCACTCAATGTAATGCAAGTTGGGGGGTGGGATGGGGAACACACAGATTCTTAATATAAAGAAAGGTACACAATGCAATGCAAAAAGGGGTGTGTGGGATGGAGAACACACTGAGATTCTTAATATAAAGAAAGGTACACAATGCAATGCAATATAGGGGTGTGGAATGGAGAACATACCTAGATACTTAATACAAAGAAAGGTATACAATGCAATGCACAATGGGGCGTGTGGGATGGCGAACACAACTTTATTCTTAATATAAAGAAAGCATACAATACAAAATGGGGTGTGGTGGATGGAGAACACACCTAGATTCAAAATATTAAGATATGCACACAATGCAATGCAAAATCGGGTGTGTGGGATGAAAAACACACCTAGATTTGAAATATTAAGAAAGGCGCAAAATGGGGGTGTGGGATTGAGAACACACCTAGATTTGAAATATTAATGAAGGCACACAAAGCAATGCAAAATGGGGGGGTGGGATGGAGAACACACCAAGATGCTTTATATAAAGAAAGGTACACATTCCAATGCATAATGGAGTGTGTGGGACGGGGAACACACCAAGATGCTTCATATAAAGAAGGGTACACAATGCAATGCAAAATGGAGTGTGTGCAATGGAGAACACCTAGATTCGAAATATTAAGAAAGGCACAATGCAATGCAAAATTGTGTGTGTGGGATGTGGAAACACTCCTAGATTTGAAATATTAAGAAAGGCACAATGCAATGCAAAATGGGGTGTGTTGGATGGAGAACACACCAGATTCTCAATATAAAGAAAGCACACAATACAAAATGAGGTCTGTGGGATGGAGAACACACCTAGATTTGAAAAATGAAGAAAGGCACACAATGCAATGCAAAATGGGCGGTGTGGAATGGAGAACACACCTAGATTCAAATGTAAATGAAGGCACAAATTGCAATGCAAAATGGAGTGTGTGGGATGGGGAACACACCAAGATGCTTCATATAAAGAAAGGTACACAATGCAATGCAAAATGGGGGGTGTGGGATGGAGAACACACCTATATTCGAAATATTAGGAAAGACACACAATGCAATGCAAAATGGAGAACACACCTAGATTTGAAATATTAATTCATGCATACAATGCAAAATCGCGGTGTGAGATGGAGAACAACTATATTCAAAATGTAAAGAAAGGCACGCAATGCAATGCAAAATGGGTTGTGTGGGATGGAGAATACACCTAGATATAAAATATAAAGAAAGGCTCATAATGCAAGGCAAAATGGGGGGTGGGTGGCATGAAGACCATATCTAGATTCGAAATATAAAGTAAGGCACGCAATGCAAAATGGTGTGTGTGGGATGGAAAACATACCTAGATTCGAAATATTAATGAAGGCACACAATGTAATGGAAAATATGGGGGAAGGGGAGGGATGAGAACACACCCAGATTCAAAATATTAAGAAATGCACACAATGCATTGCAAAATCGAGGTGGAAACACACACCTGATTTGAAATCTTAAGAAAGGCACACAATGCAATGCAAAATGGGGTGGGGTATGTAGAACACACCTAGATTTAAAATATTAATAAAGGTAGAATATACAATACAAAATGGGGTTGTGGGAGACAGAACACCTAGATTCGAAAAAGAAAGAAAGGCACACAATGCAATACAAAATGGAGGTGGAAAACACATGTAGAATCGAAACATTAAGACAAGTACACAATGCAATTGAAAATAGGGCATGTGGAATGTATAATACACCTAGATTTGAAATATTAATGAAGGCACACAATGCTATGCAAAGTGGGGGGTCTGGGATGGCGAACACACCTAGATTTGAAATATTGAGAAAGGCACAAAATGCAAAATGGGGGATGGAGAACACACCTAGATTCAAAATATGAATAAAGGTATAATATGCAATACAAAATGGGGGTGTGGGATTCAGAACACCTAAATTTGAAATATCAAGAAAGGTTCACAATGCAATTGAAATGGGTGGAGTGGGATGTAGAACACATCTGGATTCGAAAAATTAGGAAAGGCACAAAAGGCAATGCAAAATAGGGGGTGTGGGATGGACAACACACCTAGATTTGAAATATTAATTAATGCACACAATTTAAAATCGGGGTGTGGGATGGAGAACATCTAGATTCTAAATATAAGGAAAGGAACGCAATGCAATGCAAAATGGGGTGTGTGGGATGGAGAATACACCTAGATATAAAATATAAAGAAAGGCTCACAATGGAAAGCAAAATGGGGGTGTGGGATGAGGAACACACATTGATTCGGAAAAATAAAGAAAGGCATGCAATGCAATGCAAAATGGGATGTGTGGGATGGAGAACACATCTAGATTCAAAATATTAACCAAGGCACTCAATACAATGCAAAATGGGGGTGGAAAACACACCTAGATTTGAAATATTAAGAAAGGTGCGAAATGCAATGCAAAATGGGTGTGTGGGATGAAGAACACACCTAGATTTGAAATATTAAGGAAGGCACCCAATGCAATGCAAAATGGGGGTGTAGCATGGAGAACACACCTACATTTTTAATATAATGAACGGTACACAATGCATTGCAAAATGTGGTGAGTTGAGATGGAGAACACACCTAGATTAGAATTATTAATAAAGGCACACAATGCAATGCAAAATGGGGGTGTCGGATTGATAACACCTACGTTCGAAATATCAAGAGAGGTTCACAATGTAATTCAATATTTGTGGTGTGGGATGAAGATCACCGCTAGATTTGAAATATAAATAAAAGGCACACCATGCAATGCAAAATGGGAGTTTGGGATGGAAGACACACCTATATTCGAAACATTAAGAAAAGCAAACAATGCAAGATGGAGGTGAAAAACACACCTCGATTTTAATTACAAGATAGGCACACAATGCAAAATGGAGGTGGAAAAACACACCCAGAAGTGAAACATTAACAAAGGCAAACCATGCAATGCAAAATGGAGGTGAAAAAACACCTCAATTTCTAATACAACAAAGGCACACACTATTTCAAATCTAGGTATGTTTTTCCAACTCAATTCTTTTACATTGTGCTCCTTTATTAATATTTCAAATCTAGGTGTGTTTTCCATATCCATTTTGCATTATGTAAGGCAGATAATACAATACAAAATGGGATGTATGAGATGGAGAACACACCTAGATTCGAAATATTTACAAAGGCACACAATGCAATGCAAAATGCAGGTGGAATAACGCACCTAGATTCGAAATATTTACAAAGGCACACAAAGCAATGCAAAATGCAGGTGGAATAGCACACCTAGATTCAAAATGTTCAGTAAGGCAAACAATGCAATGTAAAATGGGGGATGTGGGAAATACAACACACAGATTTGAAATATTAACAAAGGCACACAATGTGATGCAAAATGTGAAGTATGGGATGGAGAACACACCTAGATTTGAAATATCAATACAAAAACACAATGCAATTCAAAATGCAGGTAAAATAACACAGATTCAAAATATTAAGTAAGGCATGCAATGCAAAATGGGGGTGGAATAATGCACTAAGATTTTAAATATTAAGAAAGACACACAATGCAATGCAAGTTGGGGAGTGTGGGATGGAGAACACACCTAGATTCAAAATATTATCAAAGGCACACAATGCAATGCAAAATGGAGGTGGAATTACCTACCTATATTTCAAATATTAATTAAGTCATACAATGCATTGCAAAATGGGGTTTGTGGGATGGAGAACACACCTACATTTAAAAACAAAGGCGCACAATACAATGCAAAATGGCGGTGGAAAAGCACACCTCGAATTGAAATATTAAGAAAGACGCACAATGCAATGCAAAATGGGGGTGTGGGATGGAGCACACACTTTGATTCGACAAATTAAGAAAGGCACACAATGCAATGCAAAATGGGGTGTGTGGGATAGAGAACAGATTCTTAATATAAATAATGGTTCACAATGCATTGCAAAATGGGGTGAGTTGTGATCGAGAACACATCTAGATTCAAAATATAAATAAAGGTACACCATGCAATGCAAAATGGGGGTGTGGGATTGAGTTTAGTTTATTATTTGTAGGGCGCGCCATGCCCTGGAGCATCAGGGCGCACAAGACAAGAATATGCTCAACCTTGTTACAGGTGCATCTACATAATCATAGTACATTCTACAATAAATAAAATATGTACAGGTACATGTGCATGGTCATAATACAGTATACAATAAGCAAGAATGAGTAGGGCTGGAGCTAGGTCCAGACAAGAGGTGATAAGGGTACAGGAATACTTAACAATGTGGAGGTGATATACAGTAATATACAATGGTGTAAAATAGTGGAATACGTACAGTAATATACAATGGTGTAAAATACAGACTGAGGTATCAGAGCTGGGGCATGCAGGTGGATCGCCAGTAGGGACCGTCGGGTCAAGCAGGTCGGATTAGTTAGATGTCATTGGCTCTCAGCCACTTGGTCAAATTCTGCCTGAATTTCGCGAAGGGCTGGGGTTCTCTTATGTCATGTGGTAGGGAGTTCCAAAGCTGTGCTGCTTTGACTGCGAAGCTATGTCCTCCAATAGTGGCACGCTTAAAGCGAGGGACATAGAGGCAATTCGCATTGACCGTTCTTGTTGGTCTATGTGAGGTTCTTAAGTGTAGCCTGTCCATGAGGTAGGGTGGTGCCATGTTGTTGAGGCACTTGTGAGTAAGGGAGGCAATTTTGAGTTGGATTTTGTCCTGAGTGGATAGCCATTTATAATCTCTTCTTATAGAGGAGATATGCTCCTTCCTGTTGATCTTGAGCGCGGCTCTCAGGGCATTATTCTGTAGGACCTGGATTTTTTGGATAGTCTGTTTGTTAGCCCCAATGTAGAGACCATTACAGTAGTCCAGTTTGGACAGTATAAGGGCTTTGGCAAGCGTGATGCAGCTGTCTGTAGAGAGGAATGGCTTGCTGGCTCTAATGAGTTTGCAAGTATATGCTGTAGAAGAGGCTAGGGAGTTGACTTGTTTGCCAAAGTTTAAGGTGGCGTCAAGGTAAAAGCCTAGGGTCTTGACTTGCTTTGCTACTTTGATATTATTCCCATCGATAATGAAGCTGGCATAGTCAGTGTTAAGTTTAGTTATGTATGTCGGAGTGCCTACGATTATGAGCTCAGTTTTGTCGTCGTTCAGGCATAAGCCGTGTGTGGCCATCCAGGCCTGAACGATGCTGTAGATTTTATTCACTAAAGCCAGATCCACGACGTAATCTCCTGAAAGCGGAAGGAGGATCTGGGTATCGTCTGCATAGTTGGTGTAGGCGATACCCAGATGATCCATTTCGTCAAAGAGCGGCTTTGTGAATATGTTATAGAGGGTTGGTGATACACAAGATCCCTGGGGTACACCGCACGTTATAGGGATCGGGTCAGCTGAGGCTGATGGAGAGAAGACTCTCATGGTGCGGTTATTCAGGAAGGATTTGATCCATAATATGGCCTAAAATTTTTAGAAGAAAGGGCACAGTCGTGATAGGCCTAAAATTGGTGGGAATGGCAGGATCGAGGGTTTGCATCTTTAGGAGTGGCAGGACCCATGACTCTAAGATTTTTCGGTACAATGCCGGTAGTGAAGGATGAGTTGATGAGTTTAGTTATGAATGGCGATAGTTCTCTCGCAGCATCTTTAATTAATTGGGCAGGGCATTGGTCGCCTTTACAGTTGGAAGGTTTAAGTCCCAGGATCACTTTTTCGACTTCAATGGTAGATACCTTGGAGAAGCAGAAACGTGTTATTTGTTTAGATTTAAGTAGGGGTGCTGGGGTTAGAGCGTCCTGAGGTGTGAGAGATGCTCTTTTGAAGGCGATTTTAGTTTGTAGGTTGACTACTTTGTTGGTAAGGGCAAACTGAATGTCTGAGCACCATTTTTTGTCCTTGGTGCAGTTTTCTTGGGGAATGATGGGTGTTTCCAGCTCTTTCAAGATACTGAACAGTTCTCTGACACTTGATTTAGATTGGGATATTCTGGTATTGTATGTTTCCTGTTTGGCTAGTAGGATATCTTTTTTGTATTGGGATGATATCTTTGCAAGGTTTAGTTTGTTTTCTACTGTAGGAGTAAGTCTCCATTTGGATTCTAGTTTTCTTTTGGTTAATCTGAGATTTTTTAGGTGGGGGGTGAACCATGAGTTGAGATGTTTTTTCTGTTTACTAGTCCGTAATTTGAGCGGTGCTATGTGATCAAGGGCTGAGTTCATAGTTTCATTGAATTGATCAACTAGCATATCAGGCTCGGTGTTAGCTGGGAGCGAGTTTAGTTGGGGTAGTATGATTGGCAACAATTTTTCCGTGGTTATTAGCTTTTTGTTCCTCGTGGATATAGGAGGGGCAGGTGTGGACTTGGCTGTGGCTAAGATTGTATCTACTGTAAATAGTAGTAGAAAGTGGTCTGTCCAGATCTGGGGAACAGTGTCTGTAATGGTTACTCCACAGTTGTGATCAGCTATCCAGTCAAGGGTGCGACCTTTATTATGAGTGGGACAGGTGACTCTTTGGGCAAAGCCCAGCTCTTTTAGGATCAGAGCAGTAGCTGTGGACTGGGTGTCTTTAATATCGTGGTAGCCTAGGTTGAAGTCTCCTAGCACTATAGTTTGGGAGGTGTTTTTCAAATTGTTGGACAGGGTGGTGGAAAGGTCCTCATCAAGGGTTCCAATAGGACCAGGAGGTCTATAGAGCAGGACGATGTTTAATGTTTGGGAGCTGGCGGTGGCTATTTTGACCGAGAGGCATTCACAAGATTTTGTGATGGGGGATGTGGAGACTCTTATGTCAAGACTGATCTTGGCTATAATGGCTAGACCCCCGCCTCGGGAGGTGTGTCTGTCAGCTTGTATGATGGTATAATTGTCGGGAACTGCTAATGAGAGGGCAGGACCCGCTGCATCGTGAAGCCATGATTCTGATATGGCCAGGAAGTCTAGGTGGTGTCCGAGAATAATATCTGAGATTTCTGTAGCATGAGCGACTAGGGACCTAGCATTTATGAGTGCACCTTTGAGGTGATGTTTAGTGAGCATGGTGCTTGCTATAATGGTAGGTTTGGAGCATTTTTGTGTGGGTCTTTTAGGGATATGAGCTTTCCTAGTGTGTTCTGCAGTGGTTTTCGGCTGTATGTTCATTTTTAGGAAGTTGATTTGTTCAATTTGCTTTGCTGGTAGTTCGTACAATTTTTGTAGGCGAGCACGAAGTTTGAGGCTTCTGTTTGTGGTACTACAGGGCCTGTATGTGGTAGTATCATCTTGATACTGGTTTGCTGTAAGTCCAATGGTTTGTTGAGAAATAGGCATGGTAAGGTAGGGGAGTGATAATATCACTAATATGAGGGAGGCAGTGTAGAGAGGTAACTTGGCAGTCCTATCTAGTGCAATGATACTTAGTTTGTTTGGTTTTGGAGAGTACATGCTAGCTGACTAAGTCAGGTGCGCAGATAGCAGCACAGTTAGATTTAGCTTTCCCTATTAACCTGAAGATAGGGAGTTGCAGAATGCGAATCAAGGCACAGCTAGATTCAGCTTTAAACTAAAGGTATGCCATTGTAAAATGCGACTAAAAACATAGCTAAGTTCCATTTTAGCGACCAGAAACATATCACTAAATGCAATTTTAACCTACAATTGAATGGTCTGTAAGCGACCTTGGGGCACAACACAATTGGAATGGTCTGTAAGCGACCTTAAGGCACAACACAATTGGAATGGTCTGTAGGCGACCTTAGGGCACAACACAATTGGAATGGTCTGTAAGCGACCTTAAGGCACAACACAATTGGAATGGTCTGTAAGCGACCTTAAGACACAACACAATTGGAATGGTCTGTAAGCGACCTTAAGGCACAACACAATTGGAATGGTCTGTAAGCGACCTTAAGGCACAACACAATAGGAATGGTCTGTAAGCGACCTTAAGGCACAACACAATAGGAATGGTCTGTAAGCGACCTTAAGACACAACACAATTGGAATGGTCTGTAAGCGACCTTAAGGCACAACACAATTGGAATGGTCTGTAGGCGACCTTAGGGCACAACACAAATAGGGTTGCTGCGGCAGGCTCAATTAAGTAATAACCCCAGAGAGGGCTGACATAGTGCGGCTTGGAGAGTATGCATAGCAGGCCAGCAGCACCGTAGTACACCTAGATTTTAAATATTAAGAAAGGAACACAATGCAAGGCAAAATGGGAGTGTGGGATGGATGACACCTAAATTCCAAACATTAAGAAAGGAACACAATGCAAAATGGAGGTGAAATACACACCTCGATTTCAATTACAAGAAAGGCACAGTGCAAAATGGAGGTGGAAAAACACATCTAGATTAGAAATTTTAAGAAAGGCACACAATGCAATGCAAAATGGAGTGTGGGATGGAGAACTGTCATGCCCCCCGGATTCCTATGGCATTCTTATGCCCATGGGAGAAGCCCGTGGCGCTTGTCCTGGCGTTTACATCAACGCCGGCATCATCGCTGGTAAATACTACATCTCCCAATAGGACTTGCGCTTGGCAGGAATCCTTGGACCGCTTTTTCCTTTGCATGCGTTCCACGCCTCCTTCTTTACTTCCTATATCTAGCCACGCCCCCTGTTGTGTTACGCGAGCAGCGCTTCTCGGAACAAGTTTTCCTATTTTGTTGTGTACCTGGTTGCTGACTTCTGCTTACCTTTTGACCTCGTTACCTGGTTTCTGATTCTGTTTTGGCGCCCGTCTGATCTGCCCTCCCCTGCTCGACCACAGAACTCGTACTGGACTGTCTTGGGATTCCGCTTCTCATATCTGGCTCCCGGCTCCTTCTCTGATCCCTAACTCTGTATCCCTTACCCGCTCCTGGTTACCCGCTCTTCGAATGAAGAAGAAAATACCCTGCATTCCGGTGTTTGAGAAAGTAAACACCACGTCTTTTTCTTCCTGAATCCTGTTTTTCTGCACTTTGAAGAACAGTGCGGACTGCTTGCACCTGGTGACATTCTAGCTTGGTCTTGTTTTTGGATTTTTGGGACGCTCTGCTGTTTGCATCACTTTTCTTTTGGATTGTGGGACGCTCTGCTGTTTGCATCACTTTCTTTTGGATTTTGGGACGCTCTGCTGTTTGCATCACTTTCCTTTGGATTTTGGGACGCTCTGCTGCTTGCATCACTTTCTTTTGGACTTTGGGACATCAGCGACACTAACCTTGGCACTCTCTGTAAGTCGCTGTTTGACCCTCACCCACATCCGGCCTTGTGTGTTATCACAAGTAGGTATTCCGCAGGAAAAAAGGAATACACAGGTAAGCTTGTGGGTCTCGGAGGGTGTAGAGGGGTTGGTTTTTGCCATCAACGAACGGTATGTAATATTTGCCTTGTTTGTTTCTTCCCTCTAGCTCCGCTGTGCGTTCCGCCTTTTTGCCTGAGCCCTTGGCCTGACAGGTTTTATTACCCTGCAAGCTGTGCTCTCAGGAAGGAAGTCTGAATTACTTCAGTGGCATCTAGTCCAAGTGGTCTTCCAGACTTACAGTGGAACATACGGAGTACGACAGAAACACACCTATATTAGAAATATCAAGAACGGAACACAATGCAATGCAAAATGGAGTGTGTGGGATGGAAAACACACCTATATTCCAAATATTAAATATAGCACAATATAATGCAAAATGGAGGAGGAAAAACACACTAGATCTGAGATATTAAGAAAGGCACACATTGAAAAATGGAGGTGGAAAAATATACCCAGATTTGAAACATTAACAAAGGCAAACAATGCAATGTAAAATGGGGGATGTGGGATAGAGAACACACAGATTCGAAATATTAACAAAGGCATCCAATGCAATATGGAGGTGGAATAATGCACCAAGATTTCAAATATTAAGAAAGGCACACACTACAATGCAAAATGGGGGTGGGTGGGATGGATGCACACCTACATTCAAAATATTACCAAAGGCACACAATGCAATACAAAATGCAGGTGGAATAACCTAGCTAGATAAAAAATATTAAGAAAGGCACACAATGCAAAGCAAAATGAGGAATGTGGGATGGAGAACACACCTAGATTTGAAAGATCAATACAAAAACACAATGCCATGCAAAATGCAGGTACAATAACACAGATTCAAAATATTAAGAAAGACACACAATGCAATGCAAGTTGGGGAGTGTTAGATGGAGAAAACACCTAGATTTGAAATATTATCAAAGGCACGCAATGCAAAATGGGGTGAGTTGGGATGGAGAACACACAGATTCGAAATATTAATAAAGGCACACAATGCAATGCAAAATGGGTGGTGTGGGATGGAAAACACAGCTATATTCAAAATATAAATAAAGGCAGGCAATGCAAAATGGGGGTGTGGGATTGAAAAATGGAGGTGCAAAAACACACAGATTTGAAACACTAAGAAAGGCACACAATGCAAAATGGAGGTGAATAACCACGCCTCAATTTCTAAGACAAGAAAGGCACACAATGCAAAATGGAGGTGGAAACACACCTAGATTTGAAATATTAAGAAAGGCACACAATGCAATGCAACATGGGGAGAATGGAATGGAGAACACACCTAGATTCCAAATATGAAGAAAAGAACACAATGCAATGCAAAATGGAGTGCGTGGGATGGAAAACACACCTATATTCCAAATATTCAGAATAACACATTGCAATGTACAATGGAGGAGGAAAAACACACCTAGATTTTAAATATTAAGAAAGGCACACAATGAAAAATGGAGATGGGAAAACACACCAAGATTCAAACGTTGACAAAGGCACACAATGCAATGCAAAACGGAGGTGGAAAAACACACCCAGATTTGAATCATTAAGGAGGGCACACAATCCAAAATGGGGGTGTTGGATCGAGAAAACACCTTCATTCTACATATTAAGACAGACACAATGAACCATGCCAACCCTGCTGCAGTCTCTACCCCTCCCCTTGCCTCTCAGGCTCTTTGCAATGCCCTGGCCTCACACTTTTTCTCAGAAACCCAGGACATCCTGTCCACACTCTCCTCCACCCCCTCTCCTCTCTCCGTCGGTACTCACTGACCCTCCTCCGGCCACCCCCCCACCCTCCTTCTCTTCGTTTCCTCTCTTCTCCCCTGATGAGATCGCTAGACAAGTCCGATCTATGAAAGCCTCGTCAAAACAGGTTCATCCCTGTTCCTCTAAAACTCTCAAGGACCACATTGATACCCTCGCTCCGGCCCTTGCCGACTTCTGCAACCACTCCTTTGCCTCATGATCCTTTCCCTCCCCTCTTAAGCACTCCCTTATGCATCCTCTCCTCAAGAAACCCACTGCGGATCCCTCATGTCCGGCCAACTATCGCGCAATTTCTATTACCCCCTTCTTAGGCAAACTCCTTGAAAAGCTGGCCATCTCTCAGCTAAACCTTCATTCTGATTCTGTTGGCTGTCTCCATGACCATCGGTCTGGCTTCAGATCTGGCAGAAGCACGGAAACTGCTCTCCTGAACATCCGTGAAGATCTGCTTTCCAACCTTGACTCTAGTATTCCCTCTGTCTCATCCTACATGATCTCTCCTCTGCCTTCGACACGGTCAACCATACCATCCTGCTCAACCGTCTCCGGGATAACTTGGGCATCACCGATCAGGCTCTGGCCTGGCTGACCTCTTTCCTCTCTGATCGACCCTCCGAGGTCCAACTTGGGTCCTTCCTATCATCTGTCTTCCTCTCCACCTGTGGTGTTCCCCAGGGGTCTAACCTCTTGCCCTGGCTTTTCAGCCAATACCTGGCAACTCTCGCCCGCTGTATTGCCATTTTCTGCTCAAACTTCCAGTGCTATGCAGACGACACAACTCGTTTTCAGGCTGCCCTCGACCACCTCCTCCAACTCTCTCATCACTGATTGCCTAACTGCCATCCAAGATTGGTGTGCCGCCAACGATCTTTGTCTTAATGCCAGCAAGACAGAGATCCTCCTCATTGGCACACCATCACCTTCCTTTACCCTCACTCTCCGGCCAGCCTCCCTTGGCCCTCCTCCTATCCCCAACTGCAAGGCCAAGAACCTTGGCGTCACCTTTGATTCCACACTCTACCTCTCTGCCCACATCACTGATGTATCAAAAAAGTAAAACCTCCTACTGCACCTCCTCAGAGGTATTCTTCCTTTCCTCTCATTCCCCCAGAAGCTCACTGTCTCCCAAGCTCTGGTTCTCTCTAAACTGGACTATTGCAACAGCCTCTTTCTTAAACTACCTGCCTCTACTCTCCGCCCTTTACAACTTATCTAGAACAGCACTGCGAGACTTGTCCTTGGCCTCAAGCCCTAGGATCGTATCCCTCCAGCTCTGAAATATCTCCATTGGCTCCCTGTGGATGCAAGGATTAAATTAAAAACCCTATGCATTGTCCACAAGGCTTTCTGGGGCCTGGGTCCAACATACCTTCAGCTATCCCTCTGCAAATACCTCCCATCTCGAGCACTCTGCTCCTCTACCTCTAACTCCCTCAGGGTCAGTCGTTTCACAAAGAAACAAGCTGGGGGTAGATCTCTGTCTTCGGGTGGGCCTCCCTCTGGAACAGCCTCCCTGCCACTCTAAAACTTGAGGAGAACCATCTCCAGTTCCGGAAGCACCTCAAAACCTTCCTCTTTGCTTCTGCCTTCTCCTCCACTCTCCCCTGTTGATTCTGCTCTCCCTCGGCACCATGCACCTGGCCACCCTCTGTCCTCTGGGCCCACGTACCTGCTCATCTTGCCACCCTCACGCACTGCCTCCGGGCCACCCCCTGCACTGGGCTCTGTATCTGTACCCATACAGCCCTCCCATTTTCTTCCTGCACTTTCAGATCTACACTGCCTGCTGCCATAAACCCAGCACTTGCCACTTGCTGGCTGCACTCCCATTGTTTGTTGCCTTTTTATTTATTATTTTATTATTATTTTGGGTTTTTTTCCTTCTCGCTCCGCACTCACCTTTTGTTCCCCCTTTCATCCACTTCTTCCCCTTCTCCCTCTACCCTGCACTTGCACGTTCTCAATGTCATTGGGCCTAGTAAGATCATTGTTTTTGTCCTCCCCTGTTCCCTTTCCCTGCCTGGTCGCGCTCTGAAACACTTGTGTATGAGCGTGATAGAAATAAAATATCAATCAATCAATGCAAAATGGGGGGGGGCGTGAGACCACACTTGGATTCAAAATATTAATAAAGGCACACAATGCAATGAAAAATTGGGATGTGGGATGGAGATGGGGAATACCTACATTCGAAATATTAAGAAAGGCACACAATGCAATGCAAAATGGAGGGGGGTGGAATGGAGAACACACCTCGATTCGAAATATAAAGAAAGTCAAACTATGCAATGTAAAATGGGGTGTGTGGGATGGAGAACACACCTAGATTTGAAAACATAGGCAAACAATACAATGCAAAATGGGGGATGTGGGATAGAGAACACCACTAGATTCAAAATATTAACAAAAGGCACACAATGCAATTCAAAATGCAGATGGATTAAAACACCTAGGTTAGAAATATTAAGAAAGGCAGACAATGCATTGCAAAATAGGGAATATGGGATGGAGAACACACCTAGATTCCAAATATCAATACAAAAACACAATGCAATTCAAAATGCAGGTGGAATAACACACAGATTCGAAATATTAAGGCACGCAATGCTAAATGGAGGTGGAATAATGCCCTAAGATTTCCAATATTAAGAAAGACGCACAATTAATTGCAAAATGGGGGATGTGGGATGGAGAACACACCTAGATTCGAAATATAAAGAAAGGCACACAATGCATTGCAAAATGGGGGATGTGGGATGGAGAACACACCTAGATTCGAAATATAAAGAAAGGCACACAATGCATTGCAAAATGGGTGGTGCGGGATGGAGAACAGACCTAAATTTGAAAACAAAGGCACACAATGCAATGCAAAGTGGAGGTGTAAAAACACCTAGATTCAAATTATTAAGAAAGGCACGCAATGCAAAATGGGGGAGGGGTGGGATGGAGAACACACCTAGATTCTTAATATAAAGAAAGGCACACAATGCAATGCAAAATGGGGTGTGTGGGTTGGAGAACATGCCTAGATTGGAAATACTAATGAAGGCACACATGAAATGCAAAATGGGGGGTGTGGGATTGAGAACAAACCCTGATTCGAAATATTAATAAAGGGACAACGCAAAATGGAAGTGGAAAAACAGACCTATAGTTTAAATATTAAGAAAGGCACACAATGCAATGCAAAATGGGGTGTTTGGGATGGAGAACACACCTAGATTCGAAATATTAAGAAAGGGATGATGTAAAATGGAGGTGGAAAAACACCTAGATTTGAATTATTAATAAAGGCACACAATGCAATGCAAAATATGGTAAAGTGGGAGGGATGGAGAACGCACCCAGATTCAAAATATTAAGAAATGCAAACAATGCATTGCAAAATCGAGGTAGAAAAACACCAATTTGAAATATTAAGAAAGGCACACAATGCAATGCAAAATAGGGGGTGAAATGGAGAACACACCTAGATTCAAAATATAAAGAAAGACACACCATGCAATGCAAAATGAAGGTGAAAATACACCCACATTTGAATCATTAAGGAAGGCACACAATGCAAAATTGGGCTGTGGGATTGAGAACACACCTACATTCTATATAGTAAAACAGACACAATGCAATGCAAAATAGGGGGCATAAGAACACACCTAGATTGAAAATATTAAGTAAGGCACACAATGAAATGCAAAAAGAGGGGTGTGGGATGGAGAAAAGAGAATCGAAAAATTAAGGCAAACAATGCAATGCAAAATGGTGTGTGGGATTGAGAACACACCTAGATTCGAAATATTAACAAACCCACACAATACAATACAAAATGGCATGGCATGGAATAACGCACCTAGATTTCAAATATTAAAAAAAGGCACACAGTGCAATGCAAAATGGGGGTGTGGGATGGAGAAAACCTACATTCGAAATATTAAGAAAGGCACACAATGCAATGCAAAATGGAGCTGGGTAGAATGAAGAACACACCTAGAATTGAAATATAAAGAAAGTGACACTATGCAATGCAAAATGTGGTGTGTGGGATGGAGAACACACCTAGATTTGAAAACATAGGCACACAATACAGTGCACAATTGAGGTGGAAAAACACACCTAGATTTGAAATATAAAGAAAGTGACACTATGCAATCCAAAATGGGGTGTGTGGGATGGAGAACACACCTAGATTCGAAATATCAATACAAAAACACAATGCAATTCAAAATGCAGGTAAAATAACACACACAGATTCAAAATATTAAGTAAGGCACTCAATGCAATGCAAAATGGGGGTGGAATAAAGCACTAATATTTCAAATACTAATAAAGTCATACAATGCATTGCAAAATTGGGTTTGTGGGGTGGAGAACACAGCTAGATTCGGAATATTAAGAAAGGGACAATGCAAAATGGAGGTGGTAAACACACCTAGATTTGAAATATTATGAAAGGCACAAAATGCAATGCAAAATGGGGTGTGTGAGATGGAAAACACACCTAGATTCTTAATATAAAGAATGGTACACAATACATTGTATAATGGGGTGAGTTGGGATGGAGAACACACCTAGCTTAGAATTAATAAAGGCACACAATGCAATGCAAAATGGGGGTGTCGGATTGATAACACCTAGATTCGAAATATCAAAAAAGGTTCACAATACAATTCAATATGGGTGGTGTGGGATGAAGAACACAGCTAGATTCGAAATATACATAAAGGTACACCATGCAATGCAAAATGGGTGTGTTGGATTGAGTACACCTAGATTTTAAATATTAAGAAAGGCACACAATGCAAGGTAAAATGGGAGTTTGGGATGGAGAACACCTACATTTGAAATATTACGAAAGGCACACAATGCAATGCAAAATGGAGGTGGGTAGAATGAAGAACACACCTAGATTCGAAATATAAAGAAAGTCACACTATGCAATGATGTGGGATGGAGAACACACCTAGATTTGAAAACATAGGCACACAATACAATGCACAATGGAGGTGGAAAAACACACCTAGATTTGAAATATTAAGAAAGGTACACACTGTAATGCAAAATGGGGTGTGTGCGATGGATAACACACCTAGATTCGAAATATTAATGAAGGCATAATGCAATGCAAAAACGGGGTGTGGGATGGAGAACAAATATATTCGAAATATAAAGAAAGGCAGACAATGCAATCCAAAATGGGGTGTGTGGGATGGAGAACACACCTAGATTCTGCGATTTTGCAATGCAAGAAAGGCACACAATGCAATGCAAAATGGGGTTGGGATGGAGAACTTACCTAAATTCGAAATATAAAGAAAGGCAAATGATGCAATGCAAAATGAAGATGGAATAACACACCCAGATTTGAATTATTAAGGGAGGCACACAATGCATAATGGGGGTGTGGAATCGAGAACACACCTATATTCTACATATTAAGACAGAAGCAATGCACTGCAAAATGGGTTGTGCGTGATGGAGAACACACCTAAATTCTTAATATAAGGAAAGGTACATAATGCAATGCAAAATGGGGTGTTTGGGATGGAGAACACACCTAGATTCGAAATATTAATGATGGCACAGAATGGAAGTCAAAATGGGTTGTGTGTGGAGGAAGAACACTCCTAGATTCAAAATATTAATGAAGACACACAATGCAATGCAAAATGGGGTGTGTGAGATAAGACCAGTCAAGAAACGCCTCATCAAACACAAGTCGGGTATTCACAACCACACAGCTGAACAATTCAGGTGGACTATTATTGAAAAGGTGAAATTACCAACCAGGGGTGGAGATTTCCATAACTTGCTCCTTAAACGAGAGCAAATTGGATTTTCCGCCTTGACACGGTCAGACACGGTCTAAACGAAGAAATCCACTGGAACGAACTGGCCTTGATCAAGTGAATAAAAGAGCTCTTCACCTGTTACAACCACCAGCATAACTGTGATTTGATGCCAAAGGTAACACTCACACTTATAGGGACTCCCGGGCTGCACCATGTTCTGCCCTCGGGCTGTAGACCTTTTGCCCCTTGTTGTGGTGTTTTTATTAATATCATATATTTTTTGGAGAGACCACTTATTTATGTTAGATTTAATTTCACACACTCGTATCATCTACTCTCTAGGATTTTCACATTATTAACAAGCAGTGTGAGATACAGAGTTGTTACCTTGATTTTAAGTACTATCATCTCCTACTACACCTTGAGGTTATTTTTGCCCATATATTGGTGTCTAATACAATAATGCCCACTGACAGTATTTTTAGATACAGGTCGTTCGAGTAGTTTTGAACCTTCCAGTATGGCCGCCAAGCCACAGTACATTGACCAACAGGAATTCAGTCCCCTGTTTCTATGTCGATTCACGAGAATCAGAATGTAGTCCCTTTTCTGTGTTGTTTTTACGGAACATAAACAAGGAACTCACCATGCATGGCCGTTCCGGACGCACTCATGCGCGAGATTCCTCACGGACCCTCGCTGCCTTGAGCGCTGCACAGATGCCACATTAGGTAAGAAAATAATTTCCTCCCATGTTACGAAAATACGGTTTAACGATAACGTAATGTGATCATGCGTACTTTGGTAGATGCCATGCTGGCGTGTTGGGGACACTCCCTTACAACTAGAAGTGCACTCTACGATCTACAGTGCCATTTTACTGATACATCCCAGAAAGTGGAGCACCCACTTATAGGCTTTACATTTCTGTTAAGTCCTTGTATGCCCAATTCAGGCCGTTGTATATCTGCTCCATGGCAATGGAATTTAATTTACTTTGGCATTTTTTCGAATGAGCATGCGTCCATGCAAGTTGACATACATCTGTGCCCTGGCGATCGAAAGACGAGCTGGACACTAAGATGCATAGAAACAACACAGCCGAGCTCTGAGTCAACACCAGTGGCCCTGTAAGATATTTGTGTGTCTTTTTTACACCTGAGCTTCGCAAGATGTACGGACCGCAGCCAAGCAGTACATATATATATATACATAGATAGAATCCAACATGTATGCCACGTAGTTAAGAAGCGTTATATATATATAGAATTCAACATGGTTGGTCTATTTCATTGTGTTACAGCCTATTGTGGCCAAGATCGAGTCGAAAGAAAGAAAAACCTAAAGAATTTTACTCATTCCCACCACGTTTTTGAAGAAGAAAATAGATCATCACAGCCGGAATGAACACACCCAGAGGTAATCCCCACCCAACACTGCATGGTGGTTTGGAATTCACAATACGATTACGAGCATGTCCTCTGCACTTATGCCCCCCTTCTTATCCCTTTTTTTTACAACTCTGATCACGACATGAGGTCATGGTTTGGGGGAGAAGGTGCGAAAATGGTTTTGCATGTACGGATTGCTCACTAAGCAAATAAGAATGAGACAAACAAGTTACTTTCTTACCTGGTAACGTTCTTTCGATGGGATGGTCCGACGACGTATTCCATATCTATGACAGGTAATGTCCACAGCTGTGCTGCTTCGGAAAATCTTTGGCGTCTGCGTCCTACGTTGATGCGCCGTCCCCGAGGACCTCCTCCGACGGCACCCGATGTGATAAGTAGGACGCACGACGCCCATAGCCTCAGTTATAGTTTTTTCCCAGAACGTGTGCCACCAGTTTTCTGCCAGTCAGACACACAAGGCCTTGCGGAACGCAAGCTGCAATCGCAAAAGAAATTCTGCAGCGAGGAAGGCAGGGAGGGAGCGATATGGAATACGTCGTTGGACCATCCCATCGAAAGAACGTTACCAGGTAAGAAAGTAACTTGTTCTTCGAGGGGATTGGGTCCTCTGACGTATTCCATATCTACGACAGACTCCCAAGGCAGTACCAAGCAAGGAGGTGGAAAAGAATTTAGAATACAAATTTAGCATGCCCAATCAAATTGCGGAATAGAGAACTGCCTTGCCAAAGGCCACATCTTGCCCTCTGATGGAATCGATGGAGTAGTGACGTACAAAAGTATGTACTGAAGCCCAGGTGGCTGCATCACAGATGTGACGAATAGGAACTCCCCTCTGCAGGGCAGTAGACGCAGGCACTCCCCTGGTAGAATGGGCCCGCAAGCCAGCCAGAGGATCCTTACCCGCCAAGCGGTAACACTCGGAGATAGCTAAAATAATCCAACGAGACAAAGTCTGTTTCGTCACAGCTTGTCCCAAATGCTTTCCAGCGAAACCAATGAAAAGTCGATCGTCCACTCTGACCCGGGACATGCCCGAAATATAAAAACTCAACGCTCTCTGAGGATCAAGCCTATGGAGCCTCTCCTCTTCCTTACCAGAATGTGGAGGAGGATAGAACGCCGGAAGAACAACCTTCTGGCTCAAATGAAATTCCGAAACCACCTTCGGAAGAAAAGAAGGACGAACTCTAAGGACAACCCTGTCCTTATGAAACACAGTGAAGGGTGGCTTAACTGAAAGTGCCTGTAACTCACTCACTCTGCAAGCGGAAGTAACCTCAACCAAAAACACAGTTTTCAGAGTTAACAGCCTCAAAGGGCAAGAATGTAAAGGCTCAAACGGAGCACCCATAAGAAACTTAAGAACAAGGTTCAAATCCCAACCTGGCACCAGAAAAGGTGACGGAGGGAACACATTATTGAGCCCTTTCAAGAACTGCGAAATTAAAGGAATCTTAAAATAGGAACACAAGCGCTTAAATATGGACAGCTCCGCCAGGTAACCTTTAATGGTCCCCACTTGCAAGCCCCTGTGGGCCAAAGAAAGCAAAAAAAACAGAACCATGGGAATGTCACAATCAAAAGGATCCGCATTCCTAACTCTGCACCAGTCGCAGAACTTTCTCCAACGGCAACGGTACAGAGACTTTGTTGCCGGCCGCCTGGCCGAGAGCAACACCTCCATCACGTCTTCAGGGCGGTCCCAATCCTTATACCTCAACCTTTCAGAAGCCAAGCGTGAAGGTTGAGGGATCTGACCTCTGGATGGAGAACCTGACCCCCCCTCCTGTGAGAGCAGATCGTCTTGGTAGGGAAGACGACGTGGAGGGCAGATGGACAAGTCGAGAAGGTCCGGGTACCACGTCCTCCGGGCCCACGCCGGAGCAATGAGGATCATCTGGGAACCGAACCTCAGAACTCGAGCTGCATCGCCTCCCTGCACAGCGGAAGTGACCCTGCCCCCCACTTTTTGTTGAGGTAGTGCATGGCCACTGTGTTGTCCGTTAGAATCAGGACACTCTTTCCACGTACAGTCGGCAGAAAAGCCTTCAGGTCTAGCCTGACGGCCCTCAGCTCCAACAGATTGATATGGAGTCTGGACTCCGACGGAGACCAACGACCGCTGACTGTCAGCTCGTTGGCATGAGCTCCCCATCCCGTGAGGGATGCGTCCGTCACGATTGGCAAAATGGCAGCCAAAATGGGGGCCCCCTTCATCAGATTGCCCTTGACGTCCCACCATAGAAGGTCCCGGGCTACCGAGGGTGGCACCTGAACAGGGTCCGACAGCCTGCAGGAGGACTGAGACCACTGGAGCTTGAGTGCCCACTGCAAAGATCTCATCCGCAGACGAGCTTCTGGCACCAGAAGAATGCAGGATGCCATGAGGCCGAGCAGTCTCAAGAACTCGGACGCTGGGAGATCCTGGGCAAATTGAAACTTGTTCACCATGAATGTGAAGAGTCCTCACCTGAGGAGGAAAACACTGCCCCAGGGACGTGTCGAGCACTGCTCCGATGTACTGGAGCCGCTGCGTTGGTGTCAAATGGGACTTGTTTAAATTGAGGGAGAAGCCCAGCCTGTGAAGGGAGTGGCAGGTGATGGACAGATGATCCAGGACTTGCTCGGGAGAGCTCCCCCTGATCAACCAATCGTCCAGGTAGGGGTAGACATGAATCCCCCCTTTCCTGAGATGCGCTGCCACCACCACCATGAGCTTGGTGAAAACACTCGGGGCGGAGGTCAATCCGAACGGCAGGACCAGAAACTGAAAGTGCGAGTCGCCAACCGCGAACCTCAGGTACTTCTTGTGCTTGGGAAGGATCGGCACATGGAAGTAAGCATCCTTGAGGTCAAGAGACACCAACCAGTCCTGAAGTTGAAGGGCCTGGAGGACTTGAGAAAAAGTCACCATCTTAACTTGTCCTTCCTGTGGAGTTTGTTCAAACCGCGCAAGTCCATGATGGGTCTCAATCCCCCGTCTTTCTTCGAAACCAAAAAATAAGGGGAATACCATCCCTTGTTCCTCTCCGCTACAGGCACCAGTTCTATGGCTCCTTTCTCCAGCAGGGCTTGAATTTCCTGCGCAAGGAGCAGATCCGGACACTTCAAAGAGAGGTTCCCTGGTGGATTGTCGTGAGGCCTCTGCCGAAAAGGAAGACAGTAGCCGTGGGATATGATCTCCAGAACCCACACATCCGAAGTAATGGCTTGCCACTCTACAAGATGCTGCGCCAGCCTTCCCCCAACCGGCGAACCATGGGACCTGGCCTCATGACTGAGTGGTAGCGGCTGCGGCGTTGCCTGAGAGCAAAGAGGCAACTGCCCGAGCGGCCTTGGCACCTCGAGTACCTTTGTTTCCACCTCTGGCACTCTTACGATGGCCTCTTTGACTGCTAGCTCCCCTCGCTTTACTGAAGGACGAGTAATAGCGAAAGGAACCTCCCCTCCATTGCTGTCCCCTAGGACGAAAAGGCGGAGGTTGGCGAACTGCAGCGCCCAACGACTTCGCTGCAGCTTTGGAGGTCTGCAACCTCTCAAGGCTCTCGTCAGCCTTGCTGCCAAAAAGGTGTTCACCGTCAAAGGGCATGTTGAGGAGCCGGGACTGCACATCAGGAGTGAACCCAGACTTCCGCAACCACGCAAACCTGCGCATTACTGTGCTCGCCGCCATGGACCGGCTGACACAATCTGCCAAGTCCAAACCCCACTGAACGGCCTCACACATGGCATCCTTGCCATCCTGAACCATAGCAAGGAAACAATCCCATTCGTCCCCTTCGGGAATATGTTCAGCCGCTAATGCAACACAGTTCCACAGAGTGTGTGTGAAACGAGACAAAGCACATATGGAGTTGGCTGCCTGAAGCGCCATACCCCCCGAAGAAAACACTTTCTTCGCCCAGACGTCAAAACGTTTGTCGTCCCTATCCGGAGGGATAGTAGGATACGACGCCTGCTTTGCCGGGGCCGTAGCCGCCTGCACCACCAAACTCTCCGGAGTGGGGTGCCTGGACAAGTAACAGGGGTCGCTACTGGCTGGACGGTATTTTTGCGACGAAGACTTGCCCACTGCCGTGAGACTCTCCGGAGCAGTCCAAGACGCCGCCACCCTTCTCTGCAGAGCCATATGAAATGGCAAAACCGGGTCAGTGGGGGGACCGAGATCAAGGATTTCCGTGAGATCATCCTGAACGAACTCCCCTGGGGGAGCTGACCAACCCAAATACTCGGTGACCCGAGACATAAGGTGCCGATATGAAGAATCGGCATGAGTGCCAGGCTCTGGCCTACAAAACTCCACCTCCAGAGAGGTGTCCACTCCACTGGCATCATGCAGTGACTGTCTCAGGTCATCAAACTGGCTATGGCCCGAGATAAGCTCATCTGGAACCGTAACCAGAACCAAGCCGTCATCAGAGCCTTCATCACCCTCTGAAATGTACTCCAGGCGGGGAGAGGAAGACCTCTGGGGACCAAAGCAGTGCCTGACCTTAGCAAGAGCCTTTCTAGGGGCAAACCCTGTGCCACGGTGCCCCTCCGACACCACCGCCTCAAAAGGCATTGAGGGCGCCGAACGAGTCGGCGCTGGCGTCGACAGAAAAGCGTCGACGTCGAGCGAATCAGCGTCAACATCAGCTGCAGTGCCGCCAGCTTCGGCAGCGTCGACACAGGCCTCAAAGCCGGAGCTCCGAGCATGTCTCTCGATGACCTAGGTGCCGACGGTGTCGACGACCCCCTCGGAGGCAGAGCCTCGAGAGAAATCGTCGCCGTCTTCTTCGAAGACGGCACAGGAGCACGCGGTCTTGAGCGCGTCGAGGACCGGGACCTGGAACGGGCATGGCGAGAACAGCTACCTTTGTCCGAGCGGGACATCTCCAGCGAGCCGTGCCGACCACCCGAGCCCGAAGGTGTACGAGCGGTGTCTCTCGACTGGTGCCGACCGACCCCACTCGGAGGCGCGGACGGACCGGTGCCCTGCGATTCAAGAATCACTAGCATCTGCTTCCCGAAAGAAGCTCATTCCTCCGGTGTCGCTTGCATGGAGGGATAAGCGACCCGCCGACGGGCGGAGTCCTCGGAAGAGGACGGGGAAGGCGACCTATGCCGGCGCTTCCGGGAATGCCTCGAAGAGGCGGAGGAGTGGCGAGACCGACTCCTGGAAGGAGACCCACTGGACTTCCGACGATGATGTGGAGAGTCGCCCCTCGAGTCATCCGTCGAAAGCCCCACAGACCTCAACCTCTGGGGCTTAGACACCCGGCCTACCGACAGCTTCTTCTTGCGTTCCCGCAAGGCCTTTGCCGTGAGCGACTGACAGTCGACACAGTCGCCCGTATCGTGGGCCTCCCCGAGGCACCAGAGACAGGCGTTGTGCGAGTCCGTGACGACATCTTGGACCCACAGTCCCCGCATTTCTTGAAGCCCGGATGCGGGGTTGAAGACGAAGTAGATATTGCCACGAACAGGTCTTCACAAAAAACCAAACAGGTTCAATGAACCGAGAATCGAAAACTGCAAACTCCAACGAGTCGAGGCGTACCGAAATTCACGAAGCGAACACATTAGCGGAAAAAACAGAACTGAGGCTATGGGCGTTGTGCGTCCTACTTATCACATCGGGTGACGTTGGCCGTCGGAGGAGGTCCTCGGGGACGGCGCATCGTCATCGATGCAGGACGCAGACGCCAAAGATTTTCCGAAGCAGCACAGCTGTGGACATTACCTATCAGATATGGAATACATCGGAGGACCCAATCCCCTCGAAACACAGGGTTTTCTGCGCCATTATAGGCACGATGCATGCGCCACACACCTGGGGTGCGGGGACTTGGGTTCTTAAATGCCTAGAGCTAGAAAATTGTGTAGCAAAAAATAGAGCATACATGCTCGAATGTTTAGACAATATTTGTCCCTGTAACCCAGCTGCTAAATAGGTCCTCTCTTCCCCTAGGTGGTTGGTGGGCCCTCCTACTATTTGCGGATAGAAGATGAAATCTGAACAGATAAGAAATTGGTCCTGAAGATGATGATAATATCAAGATATCATTGAAACCAGTCGACCTAACAATTGACAGATGTCATCAACAGAAAAGACACTGTTTGAGAATAATTGACTTTTTAGAATACCTTGGATCTAGACGAGATTGAAGAAGGCACTTTGGATTAACTCCTAAAGAACACTTGCACGTAGTTTGTGAATTGGTGCTAGATACACTGTTTTTTTAAAAAAAAAGGTTCTCATAGGAATAATTAATCCTTGAGGCATAACCATAGATGAAGGGGTGCAGTACACACCACGGAGGGTGACTAAAGTTGGAAAATCCCCCATTGGGTGTTGCTACACCTCAATTGTTCCATCCTTTTAAATTGTTTACTTTTAGTTTTAACACCCTTTTTTGGTGTATAATGTGTTCAATTATAGCCCAGCGTTCCTCTGGGCCTCTTTGAACTAATGATCCATTGTAGAGCTAGAGCATTGTAGAGAGTTTCCTCTCTTTACTCTGTCCTCTTTTAGATAGGCGGACCACCATACACTTCCTAGGGAAAGTTTCATCCTGCAGGGTCAGGGTGTTTCTCCAGTCAGGGTTATAATAGGTAACAGAATCATACTGGTTCTTGCTCTTAAAGTTGTCTGGAGCAATCGTTGTTCAACATGATGGATGATATCTTGTTGTGTTTGAGATGGAGCAAACACCAAGATTCGAAAAGTTAAGAAAGGCACACACTGCAATGCAAGTTGGGGGTGTGTGTGGGATGGACAACACACCTATATTCAAACTAGTAAGCAAGGCACACAATACAATGCAATCTAGCGGGTGTGGGATGGAGACCACACCGAGATTTGAAACATTAAACACCGGCACACAATGCAATGCAAAATGGAGGTGAAAAACACACCTAGATTTGAAATATTAAGAAAGGCACACAATGCAATGCAAAATGGGGTGTGTGGGATGGAGAACACACCTAGATTTGAAATATTAACAAAGACACAATGCAATGCAAAATGCAGGTAGAATAACACACCTAGATAAGAAATATTAAGAAAGGCACACAATGCAATGAAATTTGCGTGGGGGCAGGATGTAGAACACACCTAGATTTTAAATATTAAGAAAGACACACAATGCAATGCAAAATGGGGGGTGTGGGATGGAGCACATTCCGATATTCAAAATGTCAAGAAAGGCACTCAAGTCACCGGAGGCTGCATGGAGGAGAGGAGGTGAGAGCCGCTGCGAAGAACACACATCCTAATGGCTGGGATCCCCAACACGCAATATACTGGAGGCGGCATCCTGTGGAATGTTAATGTGCCCCCACCTCCTGGCTCCGCCTCCTAGTTAACGGAAGACTGCTGTGAGATACGACCAGCACTGCCAAGTCCTAGACCTCTGCGCGATATGCACCCAGTCTGCATTACTGAGCTCTCCCCTTGAAGACATACTTACCCAAATCACTTACCCTTGTTGATTCACTCAATGCTTATTATGCTGGATCCCATGTTGTGAACTGGTCTCAACCGCTGGTAGGACTGACTGACGGACTCTAGGGAAAGAAACTTCACCCAGCTTAAAGTGGCAGCCTTGCTGTGGTGACCCCTGGCAATACCCTGGCCCTGCAGCCGTTAAGTGTACCTGGCCGACTGAAGGCCATCCAACTCTAGTAGAGGTGCATGAGAAGGGCGGCGGACATGTGGTCTCCCCTAGAAAAATACACAACCTCCCATCACTTACTCTACTGGGGAGCCCCTGAACTGCACTGAGCCAATAAGCGAGCCCAGCCCAAGGACAAATACGATCCGTGCGCCTTTCCACCCGGTGGGCTTGCCGCCTGAACCTCTGGTGGTTCCACACAACATAATTCTATGAGGCTTTAGCGAATAACCCTGGTACTCAAGGACTGCACAACACAACCCGGGGGATCAGAATAACCCTGTGCGTTGTCACGCACAACACCTCTAGCCTGCGGTCACTGATGACCTTGTGGAAGACTGGGTACCACAAACTGAGCTGTGGCAACGGCTCCCAACACTTCTGCACATGTTTTTGAATTACCCCTCCCCTCCACTTCTGGGCTAGTGCCACCCCGGTGCTGCACTCCTTGTGGGCTGGATAGGTCCGCCATGACCAAAGGAGGCAGTAAGAAACAAAGCTCCATGAATATGTTCATGAAGACTAACCCCAAAGAAACAAAGGGCCCTGATGAACCCACATCTGATGCAACCCCTTTGGGCAGTGAGGAACTCACTGAGACACAGAAGCTTATGGATTACATGCGTGAGGGGTTCACAACCCTTAACACAAAGCTGGATGACATGAGGGGGACGATCAGTGCTATTAAGGCCCGGATGGAGGGAGGATTTACACAGCAATAACTGAAATCGAGTCCAGAATTGGTGTGGCTAAGGATGATATTACAACACTCAGATCTGACCTCACTACACTCACTAAGCAGGTACAAGAGATCAGGAAGAAAAATGAAGATTTGGAGTCAAGATCCCAGCATAATAATATACGCATTATTGGCATGCCAGAAGACAACATACAATGGAAATATCGAAGATTTTGTGGAACACACTCTCCTATCCTTACTTGATTCCCCCAAACTGTTGCATCACTTTGCGATTCAGCAAGCTCACCTATGACGAAGCCCAGACCTGGTGCTACTCCACACCCTATTATCGCTAGGGTGTTAAATTACCTGGATAGAAATGCATTGCTGCGTGCCGCCAGAGCCAAGGGGAGCTAGTACTGGGAACATATGGCCACCATTCCGGTCCTATTTACAATCCCTAACTGAATGGGGAGAAACTAAAGCTGATGACACAGAGCTACCATATTTCTCTGAATTGCCAGTAGCCGTGTGGCCAGTCTGTACCCTCTGAACTACAGTTGTACCTAATGTATTAAGAATGCAGAGTATATATGTAACCTGCCAATGTTTGAGCCCCTACTTTTGTAAGGTATGTTGACCTGATTATACCTGTTGCCTTGTCAAGCAATAATACATTAAGGTTTTTAAAAAAAGAAGGGCACACAGTGCAAAATGGGGGGTATAGGATGGAGAACACATTTAAAAAATGGGAGGTGGAAAAAACCTACATTGGAAATATTAATAGTGGCACACAATGCAATGTAAAATGGGGGGTGTGGGATGGAGAACACACCTAGATTGGAAATATTAAGAAAGGGACAATGCAAAATGGAGGTGGAAAAACACACTTATATTTTAAATATTAGGAAAGGCACACAATGCAATAAAGTTGGGGGTGTGTGGGATGGAGAACACACCTAGATTCGAAATATTGATGAAGGCACACAATGCAATGCAAAATGGGTGTGTGGGATGGAGAACATCTAGATACAAAATATTAAGAAAGGCACATAGTGCAATGCAAAATGGAGGTGGAAAAATACACCTAGAATTGAAATATTAAGAAAGGTACACAATGCAATGCAAAATAGGCCGTGCGGGATGGATCACACACCTAGATTCGAAATATTAATGACAGTGCACAATGCCATGCACAATGGGGGGTGTGGGATGGAGAAACACACTTAGATTTGAAATATTAAGAAAGGCAAGCGATGCAAAATGGGGGTGTAGGATGGAGAACACACCTAGTTTTGAAATATTAAGAAAGGCACACAATGCAATGCAAGTTGGGGGGGTTGTGGGATGGAGAACACACCTAGATTTGAAATATTGATGAAGGCACACAATGCAATGCAACATGGGTGTGTGGGATGGAGAACACCTAGATTCGAAATATTAAGAAAGGCACACATGGCAATGCAAAATGGGGGGTGTGGGATGGAGAGCACACCAAGATTCAAAATATTAAGAAAGGCACACCATGCAATGAAATATGGGTGGGTGGAGAACACATCTAGAATCGAAATATTAAGAATGGCAAACAATGAAATGCAAAATGGTGGTGTGGGATCGAGAACACACCTAGATTTGAAATATTACAAAAAGGCACACAATGCAATGCAAGATGGGGGGGTGGGATGAGAACATGCCTAGATTAGAAATATCAAGAAAGGCATGCAATGCAAAATGGGGGTGAAAAAACGCACAGAGATGTCAAATATTAACAAAGGCACACTATGCAATGCAAAATGGAGGTGGAACAACACCTATATTCGAAATATTAGGAAAGGCTACAATGCAATGAAAAATGGGGGGTGTGGGATGGAGAACACACCTACATTTATAATATTAATAAAGGCACACAATGGAAAATGGGGGGTGGGAATGGGAACACCTAGTTTCGAAATATTAAGAAAGGTTCACAATGGAATGCAAAATGGGGGGTGTGGGAGTGAGAACACACCTAGATTGGAAATATTAACAAAGGCACACAACACAATGCAAAATGGAGGTGGAAAAACACACCTAGATTTGAAATATTAAGAAAAGGCAAACAATGCAATGCAAAATGGGGTGTGTGGGATGGAGAATACCTAGATTTGAAATATCAAGAAAGCAACACAATGCAATGCATGGTGGGGGTGTGGATGGAGAACACACCTAGATTGGAAATATTAACAAAGGCACACAACACAATGCAAAATGGAGGTGGAAAAACACACCTAGATTTGAAATATTAAGAAAGGCACACAATGCAATGCAAAATGGGGTGTGTGGGATGGAGAACACACCTAGATTTGAAATATTAACAAAGACACAATGCAATGCAAAATGCAGGTAGAATAACACACCTAGATAAGAAATATTAAGAAAGGCACACAATGCAATGAAATTTGCGTGGGGGCAGGATGTAGAACACACCTAGATTTTAAATATTAAGAAAGACACACAATGCAATGCAAAATGGGGGGTGTGGGATGGAGCACATTCCGATATTCAAAATGTCAAGAAAGGCACTCAAGTCACCGGAGGCTGCATGGAGGAGAGGAGGTGAGAGCCGCTGCGAAGAACACACATCCTAATGGCTGGGATCCCCAACACGCAATATACTGGAGGCGGCATCCTGTGGAATGTTAATGTGCCCCCACCTCCTGGCTCCGCCTCCTAGTTAACGGAAGACTGCTGTGAGATACGACCAGCACTGCCAAGTCCTAGACCTCTGCGGGATATGCACCCAGTCTGCATTACTGAGCTCTCCCCTTGAAGACATACTTACCCAAATCACTTACCCTTGTTGATTCACTCAATGCTTATTATGCTGGATCCCATGTTGTGAACTGGTCTCAACCGCTGGGAGGACTGACTGACGGACTCTAGGGAAAGAAACTTCACCCAGCTTAAAGTGGCAGCCTTGCTGTGGTGACCCCTGGCAATACCCTGGCCCTGCAGCCGTTAAGTGTACCTGGCCGACTGAAGGCCATCCAACTCTAGTAGAGGTGCATGAGAAGGGCGGCGGACATGTGGTCTCCCCTAGAAAAATACACAACCTCCCATCACTTACTCTACTGGGGAGCCCCTGAACTGCACTGAGACAATAAGCGAGCCCAGCCCAAGGACAAATACGATCCGTGCGCCTTTCCACCCGGTGGGCTTGCCGCCTGAACCTCTGGTGGTTCCACACAACATAATTCTATGAGGCTTTAGCGAATAACCCTGGTACTCAAGGACTGCACAACACAACCCGGGGGATCAGAATAACCCTGTGCGTTGTCACGCACAACACCTCTAGCCTGCGGTCACTGATGACCTTGTGGAAGACTGGGTACCACAAACTGAGCTGTGGCAACGGCTCCCAACACTTCTGCACATGTTTTTGAATTACCCCTCCCCTCCACTTCTGGGCTAGTGCCACCCCGGTGCTGCACTCCTTGTGGGCTGGATAGGTCCGCCATGACCAAAGGAGGCAGTAAGAAACAAAGCTCCATGAATATGTTCATGAAGACTAACCCCAAAGAAACAAAGGGCCCTGATGAACCCACATCTGATGCAACCCCTTTGGGCAGTGAGGAACTCACTGAGACACAGAAGCTTATGGATTACATGCGTGAGGGGTTCACAACCCTTAACACAAAGCTGGATGACATGAGGGGGACGATCAGTGCTATTAAGGCCCGGATGGAGGGAGGATTTACACAGCAATAACTGAAATCGAGTCCAGAATTGGTGTGGCTAAGGATGATATTACAACACTCAGATCTGACCTCACTACACTCACTAAGCAGGTACAAGAGATCAGGAAGAAAAATGAAGATTTGGAGTCAAGATCCCAGCATAATAATATACGCATTATTGGCATGCCAGAAGACAACATACAATGGAAATATCGAAGATTTTGTGGAACACACTCTCCTATCCTTACTTGATTCCCCCAAACTGTTGCATCACTTTGCGATTCAGCGAGCTCACCTATGACGAAGCCCAGACCTGGTGCTACTCCACACCCTATTATCGCTAGGGTGTTAAATTACCTGGATAGAAATGCATTGCTGCGTGCCGCCAGAGCCAAGGGGAGCTAGTACTGGGAACATATGGCCACCATTCCGGTCCTATTTACAATCCCTAACTGAATGGGGAGAAACTAAAGCTGATGACACAGAGCTACCATATTTCTCTGAATTGCCAGTAGCCGTGTGGCCAGTCTGTACCCTCTGAACTACAGTTGTACCTAATGTATTAAGAATGCAGAGTATATATGTAACCTGCCAATGTTTGAGCCCCTACTTTTGTAAGGTATGTTGACCTGATTATACCTGTTGCCTTGTCAAGCAATAATACATTAAGGTTTTTAAAAAAAGAAGGGCACACAGTGCAAAATGGGGGGTATAGGATGGAGAACACATTTAAAAAATGGGAGGTGGAAAAAACCTACATTGGAAATATTAATAGTGGCACACAATGCAATGTAAAATGGGGGGTGTGGGATGGAGAACACACCTAGATTGGAAATATTAAGAAAGGGACAATGCAAAATGGAGGTGGAAAAACACACTTATATTTTAAATATTAGGAAAGGCACACAATGCAATAAAGTTGGGGGTGTGTGGGATGGAGAACACACCTAGATTCGAAATATTGATGAAGGCACACAATGCAATGCAAAATGGGTGTGTGGGATGGAGAACATCTAGATACAAAATATTAAGAAAGGCACATAGTGCAATGCAAAATGGAGGTGGAAAAATACACCTAGAATTGAAATATTAAGAAAGGTACACAATGCAATGCAAAATAGGCCGTGCGGGATGGATCACACACCTAGATTCGAAATATTAATGACAGTGCACAATGCCATGCACAATGGGGGGTGTGGGATGGAGAAACACACTTAGATTTGAAATATTAAGAAAGGCAAGCGATGCAAAATGGGGGTGTAGGATGGAGAACACACCTAGTTTTGAAATATTAAGAAAGGCACACAATGCAATGCAAGTTGGGGGGGTTGTGGGATGGAGAACACACCTAGATTTGAAATATTGATGAAGGCACACAATGCAATGCAACATGGGTGTGTGGGATGGAGAACACCTAGATTCGAAATATTAAGAAAGGCACACATGGCAATGCAAAATGGGGGGTGTGGGATGGAGAGCACACCAAGATTCAAAATATTAAGAAAGGCACACCATGCAATGAAATATGGGTGGGTGGAGAACACATCTAGAATCGAAATATTAAGAATGGCAAACAATGAAATGCAAAATGGTGGTGTGGGATCGAGAACACACCTAGATTTGAAATATTACAAAAAGGCACACAATGCAATGCAAGATGGGGGGGTGGGATGAGAACATGCCTAGATTAGAAATATCAAGAAAGGCATGCAATGCAAAATGGGGGTGAAAAAACGCACAGAGATGTCAAATATTAACAAAGGCACACTATGCAATGCAAAATGGAGGTGGAACAACACCTATATTCGAAATATTAGGAAAGGCTACAATGCAATGAAAAATGGGGGGTGTGGGATGGAGAACACACCTACATTTATAATATTAATAAAGGCACACAATGGAAAATGGGGGGTGGGATTGGGA
This sequence comes from Ambystoma mexicanum, assembly GCF_040938575.1. Lineage (NCBI taxonomy): Eukaryota > Metazoa > Chordata > Amphibia > Caudata > Ambystomatidae > Ambystoma > Ambystoma mexicanum. The sequence goes on along the minus strand of NC_090932.1, from coordinate 858,556,590 downwards.
ACACCTAGATTCGAAATATTAAGAAAGGTTCACAATGGAATGCAAAATGGGGGGTGTGGGAGTGAGAACACACCTAGATTGGAAATATTAACAAAGGCACACAACACAATGCAAAATGGAGGTGGAAAAACACACCTAGATTTGAAATATTAAGAAAAGGCAAACAATGCAATGCAAAATGGGGTGTGTGGGATGGAGAATACCTAGATTTGAAATATCAAGAAAGCAACACAATGCAATGCATGGTGGGGGTGTGGATGGAGAACACACCTAGATTCAAAATATTAATGAAGGCACACAATGCAGAATGAATGTGGAAACACACACTTAGATTTGAAATATTAATAAAGGCAAACAATGCAATGCAAAATGGTGATGTAAGATGGAGAACACACCTAGATTTGAAATATTGATGAAGGCACACAATGCAATGCAAAATGGGTGTGTGGGATGGAGAACTTCTAGATACAAAATATTAAGAAAGGCACATAGTGCAATGCAAAATGGAGGTGGAAAAATACACCTAGAATTGAAATATTAAGAAAGGTACACAATGCAATGCAAAATAAGCTGTGTGGGATGGATAAAACACCTAGATTTGAAATATTAAAAAAGCACACAATGCAATGCAAAATAGGCCGAGTGGGATGGATCGCACACCTAGATTCGAAATATTAATGACAGTGCACAATGCCATGCAAAATGGGGGGTGTGGGATGGAGAAACACACCTAGATTTGAAATATTAAGAAAGGCACACATGGCAATGCAAAATGGGGGGTGTGGGATGGAGAGCACACCTAGATTCAAAATATTAAGAAAGGCACACCATGGAATGAAATATGGGTGGGTGGAGAACACATCTAGAATCGAAATATTAAGAATGGCAAACAATGAAATGCAAAATGGTGGTGTGGGATCGAGAACACACCTAGATTTGAAATATTACAAAAAGGCACACAATGCAATGCAAGATGGGGGGGTGGGATGAGAACATGCCTAGATTAGAAATATCAAGAAAGGCATGCAATGCAAAATGGGGGTGAAAAAACGCACAGAGATGTCAAATATTAACAAAGGCACACTATGCAATGCAAAATGGAGATGGAACAACACCTATATTCGAAATATTAGGAAAGGCTACAATGCAATGAAAAATGGGGGGTGTGGGATGGAGAACACACCTACATTTATAATATTAATAAAGGCACACAATGGAAAATGGGGGGTGGGATTGGGAACACCTAGATTCGAAATATTAAGAAAGGTTCACAATGGAATGCAAAATGGGGGGTGTGGGAGTGAGAACACACCTAGATTGGAAATATTAACAAAGGCACACAACACAATGCAAAATGGAGGTGGAAAAACACACCTAGATTTGAAATATTAAGAAAAGGCAAACAATGCAATGCAAAATGGGGTGTGTGGGATGGAGAATACCTAGATTTGAAATATCAAGAAAGCAACACAATGCAATGCATGGTGGGGGTGTGGATGGAGAACACACCTAGATTCAAAATATTAATGAAGGCACACAATGCAGAATGAATGTGGAAACACACACTTAGATTTGAAATATTAATAAAGGCAAACAATGCAATGCAAAATGGTGGTGTAAGATGGAGAACACACCTAGATTTGAAATATTGATGAAGGCACACAATGCAATGCAAAATGGGTGTGTGGGATGGAGAACTTCTAGATACAAAATATTAAGAAAGGCACATAGTGCAATGCAAAATGGAGGTGGAAAAATACACCTAGAATTGAAATATTAAGAAAGGTACACAATGCAATGCAAAATAAGCTGTGTGGGATGGATAAAACACCTAGATTTGAAATATTAAAAAAGCACACAATGCAATGCAAAATAGGCCGAGTGGGATGGATCGCACACCTAGATTCGAAATATTAATGACAGTGCACAATGCCATGCAAAATGGGGGGTGTGGGATGGAGAATACCTAGATTTGAAATATCAAGAAAGCAACACAATGCAATGCATGGTGGGGGTGTGGTTGGAGAACACACCTAGATTCAAAATATTAATGAAGGCGCACAATGCAAAATCGGGGTGTGGGATGGAGAACATCAAGATTCAAAATATTAAGAAAGGCACACAATGCAAAGAAAAAAGGTGTGTGGGATGGAGAACACTCAGATTCGAAATATAAAGAAAGGCAGGCAATGAAATGCAAAAAGGGGTGTGTGGGATGGAGAACACACCTAGATATAAAATATAAAGAAAGCCTCAGAATATAAAGCAAAATCGGGGGTGTGGGCTGAAGAACACTCCTAGATTGAAAATATTAAGGAAGGCACACAATGCATTGCAAACTGGGGTGTATGGGATGGCGAACACACCTAGATTCGAAATATAACGAAAGGCATGCAATGCAAAATGCGATGTGTGGGATGAAGAACACACCTAGATTAAAAATATTAACAAAGGCACACAATGCAATGCAAAATGGAGGTGTAAAACCATACCTAGGGTTGAAATATTAAGAAAAGAACACATGCATTGCAAAATGCAGGTGGAATAACACACCTAGATAAGAAATATTGAGAAAGGCATGCAATGCAAGTTTCACCAGCACCAAAAAGATCCTGGCGAAGATTCCTTTTTAGGACATGTGTTTGTCCTTTATGGCCATTTAAAATCACCGTGTCTGTTCTTTAGAGCCTCCTGCCCTTTGTTTGGCCCTCCATCATGGCCGCCGAATTTTCACCTGGACATGGGTTTGCAAAAGTGCTTCCTGGCCTGCTCCCTATTGGTTGCTCATGGCTTGTTAAGCCAATCAATGCAACCGGGAGGCTGGAGCTGGTCCATCCATAGAAGGCCCTGTCTGCCCCAGTATGATGCCATGCTGCCCCTCCCCCTTGCCCTGCATGATGGTGTGTGCTCCCCCACCTACCCACTTGCCCATCATGATGGTGTGTGCGCCCCCCACCCACCCTCTTGCCCCACGTGATTGTGTGTGCCCCCAAACAACCCCATGTGATGGTGTGTGCCCCCACCAACCTCCTTCCCCCTGGGAAGGTGTGTGTGCCCCCACCCGCCCCTTTGCCCCAAGTTATGGTGTGCGTGCCCCCCTTGATTGTTTTGTTTTCCCCCTTCTCCCTCAAGGTTGTGTGTGCCCCTGCCCCCCTCAGATCACTTTTGATGTGGTCTTGTTACCCTCTTCACCCCTCCTTTCTCTAGCACTTAGCTATTTCATACTTGACTCCTTACCAGTATGATAATTGCCTGTCTGTGTCCCCTCCTCCTTTGTCCTTCTCCTTTCCCTCCCCTCCCCTCAAGCATTATTCTAAATGTCTTCTGGCCTAGTACGTTGGTTGCTGGTTTTGTCATTCTCCTCCTTCCTCTTTCCTCACCCCTTTGCCCTACTCCCCACCCCGCCCCTCCTCTTGTTAAATTCCAACACTACCTCAATTGCTGTCAGACATAGTAATTGTAGCTGCTTGTCTTTCTCATCCACCTGACCTCTCCTTCTTCCCACCCCTCCCCAACTATTGTTAAATGAAGGCACTACCTCAATTGCCATCAGGCATGGTAATCGTAGCCGCCTGTCTGTCTCATTCCTCCTGCTCACTCATTCTCCCCTCCTTATTACTGTCCCCTAGCACTTACTCCATCATTTGTCACGTGACCTTGAGATAGCAGCTTGTTTGTCTCTCCCCCATTCCCTCCCTGTCCTCTCCTACCTCTCCCCCCCACCATTACTCTGAATCGTCCCCAGACGTAGTATGTTAGTCCCTTGTTTTGTTCCTCTCCTCCTTACTCACTCCATACCCACCCTCCCCTCCTCTTTTTATATTCCGGCACTACATCAATTGTCATCAGCCATAGTAGGGTCAATCCATAATGTTGACCCTACTCACAATAAGGGCCACATTTTGGACTGGGTTGGTAGCAGTAACATATTCGTCGAAGATATTTTGACCACACCATGTATTTGGTCCGATCATTTCTTCGTCACCTGTGCTTTACGGCTTCCAGCCCTTGCACGCAGAGTGCATGTCCCCATGCATCCAGTTAGAGTCCGAAATTTTAAAAATATAACCACACCTGTCCTAGGTGATTACCTACATTCTTTGATGACCTTAACCAAGGATACCGATGATCCTGAGTCATTAATAGATAATTATAATAAATTGACCACTGATATGCTTGATCAATTCGCTCCGATGAAAGATAAGTTGGTCAGGGATTTACCCAATCTCCAGAAATGGTTCTCTCCTTCTCTGGTTGATCTCAGAGCAAGTAAAAGGCAGGCTGAACATATTTGGCGTAAAGATGGTTCCATGGCCAACTTGTCGGACTGGAAGCTAAAAGAGAAGCAGTACAAATTAGCAATTCTCGAGGCCAAGAAAACTTATTATAATGATCAAATAAATTCTGCAGGTGATCAGACTAAAGAACTTTTTCGCCTTTTTAGATCTTGGGAAAAACCCACCGCTTGTGGTTCCACTATTAAACCCACTATTGAGGACTGCAATCGTGTGCAGAAAGCTTTTGCGGGTAAATTACGCAAAGCCCAAGATAAAATTAAGCAGGAAACTCTGACTCTCCCATTGCCTACAGCTAAGACTATATTGCTGTCCAGTAAGATATCACAATCTGATGCTAAACTAATTGATACTAAACAAAATTCTATGCCCAATACTGTCACTAAAACTGAACCCGCAGTTGGTTTCACCTTTAAGGAAACCACTGTAGTAGAAATGATTAATATTATGAAATCTATGCGGCCTACCAACTGCCCAGGTGAACTTCTCCCATCCAAAATCATCTTGGAGCACAAAGAGCAATTTGCGCCTTTCCTTTGTAGATTCACAAATGCCTCTTTTCGGTCAGGCAAAATCCCTCAGGCACTGAAAAATGTTGCAGTTTCACCTCTACTAAAAAAAGCTGGACTGGATCCCTCTGATGCAGCCAACGTAAGGCCAATTATGAATACCCTGTTTCTACTTAAACTTATAGACAAGGTTGCAACCATCCAATTGCAGGACTATGTATTGATGGCTGATATACTTCATACTAAGCAGCCAGGCTTTAGAAGCCATCATGGCACTGAGACTGCCCTCCTGGACCTGCAGACTTTTATGCTTTCTAAGCTAGAAGAAAGCAGGTCGGGGCTGCTGATGCTGTTGGACCTATCGGCAGCCTTCGACCTGCTTGACCATAACATACTTCTTGATAGAATGCAGTCAGTCGGGGGCCTCTCTGCAAATGCCATAGACTGGCTAAGATCATTTCTAGAGGATCGTCGATCGCAGGTATACTGGGGGGACCGTGCCTCGGAACCTCAACTGTTGACCTGTGGATTTCCACAGGGGGCCTGTCTCTCCCCCTTACTGTTTAATATTTACATCCTCCCTCTTTGTAATGAATTGGAATTCTTTCAGATTTTCTTTTGCAATTATGCGGATGACTTCCAATTGGTCCTTGACATCACTGGTAATCATGACAGACCAAAATTTGGTAGATATGGTGTATCAACTGATGAAAAAGTGGATGTCTACAAACTGGCTCTGCCTTAATGCCTCAAAGACTGAGCTCATGCTATTCGGACCCCGTCAGGTACGAACTAAACTGGACCAGGCGTACTCAGGTTTCAGGATTGATGGTAGTGATATAAAAGTTGTACAGAAAGTTAAAACGTTAAGTACCTTCATGGAGAGTAGCTTAGACTGTGAAGCTCATGTCGCTGCCATCTCAAAGAGCACTAACTACCATCTTAAAGTGCTCAGACAGGTTGCCCCACTTGTTTCCATCGAAAACCGTACTAAACTGGTGAGAGCTGTTATTCTACCACGCGTGGATTATTGTAATGCTCTCCTATGTGGGGCAAGTAAAGCCAACATCCTTGAACTCCAAAAGGTACAAAATAAAGCTATTCGCATCATCTACCAGATGAAATATTCAGAACCAATTACTGCTGCTAGGGAAAAACTGCACTGGCTTCCTGTTGAGGCCCGAATTCGGTTTAAGCTACTTACCATCTGTCACAAATGCGTCTTTGGGACTGCACCTATCTATTTGAAGGATGTTATAAGTGTTTACCAACCCTCAAGAAGACTCAGATCAGCGGAAGATCTCCTACTAGTCCAACATCGTGTGAAACGATCCTGCAGGCTTGGCAGAGCATTTCATATCCAAGGCGCTGAGGCCTGGAATACGTTACCGGCTACATTGCATAAGACCGAGGATCTATTCTCCTTTAGGAAACAGTTGAAGACCTATCTCTTCCATTAGTACTTCTCTCTCCTTAGAGGTAGCCTGCATGTTCTGTCTCTCGGCGCCTGGATGCCTACGGGCTTTGGCGCGGTATAAGATAAAATAACATAACATAACAGAGTAATGTAACCACTTGTTTTGTCTAATTTTTCCTCCTCTGCCTCCCCCTGTCCCGTCTCCTTTTTTGTTCCTTGTAGTATCTGCAATGTTGCCAGGCTGATTAAGATATTTCTTTTTCACACTCTGTATTGTTTCAAGGACTTGTAAGAATGTAACTGTATTCTCCCATGTTCCCACCCTCCTTGAAGCACTTTGAGACACATTGTATATAGGCGCTATACAAATAAACAATCAAATCAAGTTGGGGGGTGGAGAACACACCCATATTTGACATATTAAGAAAGACACAGAATGCAATGGAAAATGGTGGGTGAAGGATGGAGAACACATTCCAAAAATTAAGGCACACAATGCAATGCAAAAACTGAGTTGGAAAAACACCTAGATTTGAAATATTAAGAAAGGCACACACTGCAATGCAATTTGGGGGTGTGGGATGGAGAACACAACTAGATTCGAAATATTAAGGAAGGCACAAAATGCAATGCAAATGGAGGGGTGGGATGGAGAACACACCTAGGTTCTTAATATATATAAAGGCACACAGCGAAATGCAAAATGGGGTGTGGGATGGAAAACACCTAGATTTGAAACATTAACCAAGGCGAACACTGCAATGCAAAATTGAGGTGCAAAAACACGCCTCAATTTCTAATACAAGAAAGGCACCCAATGCAAAATGAAGGTGAAATAACGCACCAAGATTTAAAATATTAAGAAAGGCACACAATGCAATGCAAGTTGGGGAGTTTGCGATTGAGAACACACCTAGATTCGAAATATTAAAAAAAGGCACACAATGCAATGCAAAATGGAGGTGGAATAACACACCTAGATCTCAAATATTATAAAAGGCACACAATGCAATGCAAAATGGTGTGTGTGGAATGGAGCACACACCGAGATTCGAAAAGTTAAGAAAGGCACACAATGCAATGCAAAGTGGCCGTGGGAAAACACTGATTTGAAATATGAAGAAAGCCCCGCTATGCAATCCAAGTTGAGGTGTGGGGTGGAGAACACACCTAGATTCGAAATATAAAGAAAGGCACACAATGCAAAGCAACATGGGGTGTGTGGGATGGAGAGCACCCCTAGATTTGAAACCAAAGGCACACAATACAATGTAAAATGAACGGGGAAGAAACACACCTAGATTTGAACATTAACGAAGGAACACAATGCAATGCCAAATGGAGGTGAAAAACCACACCTCAATTTCGAATACAAGAAAGGCACGTAATGCAAAAATGGAGGTAGAAAACACCTATATTTGAAATATTAAGAAAGGCACACAGTTCAATGCAAAATGGGGGGAGGGGTGGCGTGGAGAAACCACCTGGATTCTTAATATAAGAAAAGGCAGGCAATGCAAAATGGGGTGTGTGGGATGGAGAACACACGTAGATTTGAAATATTAATGAAGGCACACAATGAAATACAAAAAAGGGGTGTGTGGGGTGAACACACCTATATTTTAAATATTAAAAAAGGCACACCATGCAATGCAAAATGGGAGTGTAGGATGGAGAACACACCTAGTTTCAAAATATTAAGAAAGGCACAAAATGCAATGCAAAATGGGAGTGTAGGATGGAGAACACACCTAGTTTCAAAATATTAAGAAAGGCACAAAATGCAATGCAAAATGGGGAGTATGGGATGAAGAACACATCAAGTTCCGAAATATCAAGACAAAAACAAAATGCAGTGCAAAGCAAAATTAGGGTATGGGACTGAACACACGTCGATTCGAAATATTAAGAGAGGCACACAATGCAATGCAAAATGAGGGGGGTGGGATGGAGAACACAACTAGATTAGAAATATTAAGGAGGTAGAAAAACACACCTATATTTTAAATATTAAAATAGGCACAACATGCAATGCAAAATGGGGGTGTGGGATGGAGAAAACCCAGATTTGAAATATTAAGAATGGCATACAATGCAATGCAAAATGGGGGTGTAAGATGGAGAACACACCCAGTTTCAAAATATTAAGAAAAGTCACATGATGCAATGCACAATGGGGTGTGTGGGATGGAGAATACCTAGATTTATAATATCAAGAAAGCAACACAATGCAATGCATGTTGGGAGGTGTGGCATGGAGAACACACCTAGATTTGAAATATTTATGAAGGCACACAATGCAAAATTGGGGTGTGGGATGGAGAACATCATGATTCAAAATATTAAGAAAGGCACACCATGCAAAGAACAATAGGGTGTGTTGGATGGAGAATACTCCAAGATTAGAAATATAAAGAAAGGCACGCAATGCAAAATGGGGTGTGTGTGTGTAGAACCTGATAGAGTGGAGATGCCTGATTTGTTATCATTACAGAACCATTACCCATTGTTAGAGAATCATTATTCTTTGTTATGGAATTTGTATCCATTATTAGCCATCATTCCATTATTCCATCCTGTTTAGTTATCCATCATATATTCTTATTAGTACATGTAGTAACATTAGACTATCCACATTATTCTGCCACTTGGTCCATGCATTTGAAGAGAGAAATAGGCCCTGTTATATGAAGGGTTTGCTTAGTTATGTTGTTGCTATATATGTTGAAAGAGATGCTTTTAGAATTATGTATTATGCCAATTATGTAGCGCTTAGGTTGAGAGAAACATGCTAGGCACTATAGATAATGAATGAGGCCTGGTATATTTGCAGAGACATATAGATCCATGTAGAGACAAAAGACACATGTACAATGTATTATGTATGCATTGTAGAGAGACACGCATTGAGTTTGAGCTTAGAATATGCATGAAGTCTGCATTATAGATAGCGTTTGGATTTGCGACTGAAAGCGTAAACGCTAGAAAGCATGTAGCTGGCTCTTAAGCCATTTCTCGAAGGAGACACAGAAGCGCCGCTGAGTGCGAAGTTGTTATGGTACACTGTGAAAGAAAGACATTTGTAAACAGTTTGGTTGATAAGAGGTCACCTTTGCCTTAATAGAGACACAGAGCAGGAGGCCTAATCAGCCTTGGGCTGGTGTTCGCAGACAGAGAAAAGGTGGGGGCCAGGCAGCACCACATGGAGGGAGAGCTTTGTATGCAGGAGGCGAGAGCGATTTCATGACAATGAATGGAGGAATAGATGGTAAAATGGTGTATTGCAGGCAGACAGAAGAAGGCCATGCTAGTAGATCTGATGACCAATGTCACATTGACATAGAACACGACCAGAATATGGAGTGAAAGTACATGCAACACAGACATTCAGGCACGGCTCAAATATAGAATACTGACACACAGAGAAACATTGGAATGCTTAAAGTAATCATGGATATGAGTATGTCATGGAATAGTATGACCAGAGGTGAAGAGATTGGAGTTTGGAGATGTAGATGGAGTTCAAGTTCAATGAGAGAGAGAGAGAGAGAGAGAGAGAGAGAGAGAGAGATGTCTGGTTGGCATGAGATCGAGAGACGTTTGGTGGGGGATTGATGCAGCCTTGTCAGACCAGCTTGGCAGAGTTCGATAAGCTTGGCAGAGGCTTGAGGCAGTTCGAGTGACCAGACTTGGCTAGATTGGAGAAGGGGAGTATTGCTGAAAAAGACAGGTGTGCTTAGGGGAATTAGAACAGACTCACACATAGAGCTTTGGGGTTAGGGGAAAACAGACAGGGATTGTCTTAGAGAGAGAGTGAAGTATGGTGTGGCATGGAGAGGAATGCTGAATGCTGGCACAGATCCAGCTAATCACAGGCTTGCATTAGAAGCCTGTAAGGCTTATAGTTATTACACTGCATGGTAGATTTGCACCAAAAGTATAAAGGTGCAAATTCGATATTTGTATTACATTATTGCTTGCATCATGCCTTGCTGTGCATGAATAAATGTATTCTATTGTTATAATTGAATCAATTTGTGTGTTTTCTTTGTGTCTTATGTTATTGTGTCCATAGGAGTAAGATAGGAGTAGGTTAGGCGTAATCTAGAAGTAACAGTGCACAAAGGCCCTCAGATACAAAAGCAGGGGGGGCATAGTGATCCACACCCCCCTAGGAGATTGTCTAAGATCATCTAAGACTGATGCATGGTCGCCCACGCAGGGCTGGACCATGGTAGGATTGGTAGACACAAAATAAAAAGCAAGCCTCATAATGCAAAGCAGAATGGGGGGTGTGGGATTAAGAACACACCTAGATTCGAAATATTAACAAATGCACACAATACAATGCAAAATGGAGGTGGACAAACATACCTAGATAAGAAATATTATGAAATGCAATGCAAGTTTCACCAGCACCAAAAAGCGCCTGGCGAGAATTCCTTTTTAGGACATTGTTTGTCCTTTATGGCTATTTAAAATCACTGTGCCTGTTCTCCAGAGCCTCATCTTGATATTAGTTGCTCATGGCTTGTTAAGCCAATCAATGCAACCGGGAGGCTGAAGCCGGACCATCCATACAAGGCCCACATTGAAGACCCCGTCTACCCCTGTCCACCGCAATTCTGCCCCTCCCCCTTGCCATGCATGACTGTGTGTGTTCCTCCGACCCACTTGCCCCACGTCGTGATGGTGTGTGCGCCCTCCACCCACACCGTTGTCTCCTGTGATGGTGTGTGTGACACCCACCTACCCCCTTGCTCCCTGTGATGGTGTGTACCCCCACCCAACTCCTTGCCCCTGTGATGGTGTGTGTGCCCCCCACCCCCTTGCCCCATGTAATAGTGTGTGACCCCCACCCACCCCCTTTCCCCCATGATGGCATATCTGCCCCCCTTGATTGTTTTGTTTGCCCCCCTCAACCTCCTCCCTCCTCCCTTAAGGTTGTGTGCGCTCCTGCCCCCCTTCGGTTCACCCTTGATGTGGTAACATTAAGAAAGACACACAATGCAATGCAAAATTTAGGTGGAAATACACCTAGATTTCAAATATTAAGAAAGGCACACAATGCAATGCAGGTTGGGGAGTGTGGGATGGAGAACACACCTAGATATAAAATATTGACAAAGGCACACAATGCAAAATGTAGGTGGAATAATGCACCTAGATGTCAAATATTAAAGGCACACACTGCAATGCAAAATGGGGGTGGGTAGGATGGAGAACACAATTAGATTCGAAATGTTAACCAAGGCACACAATTGTTACGCTCACCTGGTCTCTGCAGAGGCATTGGGGCACGGTTGCAGCCCTCCCTGAACTTGAATCACCCCCCTTCAGGCCTCTGCCTTGGTAGAAAAGCTATGAGCACTGGTACGTGGTGAGACTGCTCATGCGTGGAGATAAGAGTGTGTGAGTGCGCCAATCTGTGATTGTTGTTCCTCTCAAACCCTTCCCCCCAAAGTACAGTTTCTGTGAGCATACGCCAGCCCATAAAGCTCACCTGTGAATTATGGAAGGTAAGCTCTCCATCCTGCTACTTCTGGCAGGGCTGCGTTGAATGGGATCTAGTTCCTTCACTATCCCCTGATAATGATTAGTACAGTCCAGCTGCGACTATGCTTCTCCTTATGATTGGTAAGTGTCTCTTCAGCTCTTGTGATTCTGTTTGTTCTGTTTAATGTCTTTATATGTTGCTCCTTATGCCCGCAATAATGTCTCTCTTCTGTTTTCTCCCCTTAGATGGAAATGCGGCCTCAATGCAGCTGTGAGACGCGAGACACGGCCGGATGGAAGATTGATGCTACCGCAACGTTCGACAGAGCTAAGTGATGGTTTAAGGAAAAACGCAAAGTATGGCGAAGCGCGACCTTAAACTGACTGTTTTTTCGATGTCTAACCTTGTCTTCTGCTTTTCCTTGAAGGCGCTGCTGTCGACGATGGAGTGTGTCATGCTGTGGTGCCAAGATGAAGATTCCGGCGTTCTGGAAAATGTAAAGATGAATGCTTGGTTCGCCGAAGAGATGTACAGGTAAGAACAGCTTCCCCCAGTTGGTAAGTATGCTGGCTGGAAGCAGGATGTCCAGGAAGAAGGGTCTTTAAAAGGTAAGCAGGTCTAACCTCAGGGGACGGTGAGCGTTACGCTGCTGGTAAGTGCAGAATAACACAAAGCGTCTTCAGGATCAGGGAAGCTTATATAGCTGTGAATTCATTAGCAGCCACACCCAAAAATACACTTGGGCCTGCTTAATGGATGGAATGTTCAAGGTTAATGCATCTGAAGTGCTATGTCCATAATAAAAGGTTTTTGGTGTTAAATGGATGTTCTTATTTACTTTTGTTCATGAGCCTGGCGCCAAAGGCACCAGGACAGTGTCCATCCAGGTCTCCTGTGCATGCTACCCCTGCATGCCTGTGCCCCTGACCTCATGACCATGACAACAATGCAATGCAAAATGCAGGTGGAATTACGCACCTAGATTTCAAATATTAACAAAGGCAGACACTGCAATGCCAAATGAGGGGTGTGGAATGGAGAATACAGCGAGATGTGAAATAAGAAAGGCACACAATGCAATGCAAGTTGGGGGGGGTTTGGGATGGAGACCACACCTATATTCGAAATATTAATGAAGGCGCACAATGTTATGCAAAATGGGGTGTGTGGGATGGAGAACACACCTAAATTTGAAATATTAAGAAAGGCACACAATGATATCCAAAATCGGGGTGTGGGATGGAGAACAACTAGATTCGAAATATAAAGAGTCACACAATGCAAAATGGATGTGGAAACACACACCTACATTTGAAATATTAAGGTACACAATGCTATGCAAAATGTAGATGTAGGATGGAGAACATACCTAGTTTTGAAAGCTTAAGAAAGGCACACAATGCAATGCAAAATGGAGGTGGAAAAACACCTAGTTTGAAATATCAAGAAAGGCACACAATGTAAAATGGGGGTGTGACCTGGAGAACACACCTAGATTCGAAATACAAAGAAAGGCACACAATGCAGTGTAAAATGGGGGTGAGAACACACCTAGATTTTGAACATTAAGAAAAGCATGCAAAGAAAAGGTGGAAAAACACACCTAGATTTGAAACATTAAAAAGGTACACAATGCAATGCACAATGGGTGTGTGGGATGGAGAACACCTAGATTCGCAATATTCAGAAAGGAACTTAGTGCAATGCAAAATGGAGATGGAAAAACAGACCTAGAATTGAAATATTAAGAAAGGTACACAATGCAATGCAAAATAGGGAATGTGGGATGGATAACACACCTGGATTCAGAATATTAATGAAGGCACATAATACCATGCAAAATGGGGGGGGGGGTGGGATGGAGAACATACCTAGACTTAAAATATTAAGAAAGTCACACCATGCAATGCAAAATGGGGGAATGAAGAACACACCTCTATTACAAATATTAAGAAAGGGACAATGCAAAATGGAGGTGGTAAACACACCTAGGTTTTAAATATTAAGAATGGCACACAATGAAAAATTGAGGTGGTAAAACATACCAAGATTTGAAATGTTAAGAAAAGCACACCTAAATTGGAAGTATTAATGAAGGCACACAATGCAAAATGTGGGTGTGGTATCGAGAACACACCTAGATTTGGAATATTAATAAAGGCAAACAATGCAATGCAAAATGGATTGTGTGGGATGGAAAACACACCTAGATTCCAAATATTAAGAATGCCACAAAGCAATGCAAAATGGAGAAGGAAAAACACACTTAAATTTGAAATATTAAGAAAGGCACACAATGCAATGCAAAATGAAGGGTGTGGGATGCAGGTGAAAAAACACACCTACATTTCTAATACAAGAAAGGGGGTGTGGGATTGAGAACTGTTAGGGAGAATTCTCTCTTTAGGCTGAATTTTTTCTCCTGCCAAGAGTGAGACTCTTTTTCTCCCACTCTTGGACACGATTTATGGTGTTCCTTTGACTGTTAATGTGTTTTATGGGCTATGGGGTCCTTTACTCCATAGGGTCTCATGTGTTTTTTACTATGTGTGTTACACAGCACCCTCCGTGCAGTAACACAGGGGTGTCATAGTGACCTCCCACCATACACTCCATACCCTGGGACTGACTACTGTCTCTCAGGGCATGTAAAGTCACCATTGGCTTTACTAGTCCCAAATTATTAACAGAAACCAGTAGAAACCATCATATTGTGGACGTACTGGTCGGGGCAATTTGATTGCCCCGAGGTCTGTTAGTTGAGGGGGCACGTCTCCGTCCCCCCTGATCGAGTTTTGGCTGGTGGCAGTGGATACTACTTTTTATATTCGACCGCAAATATCTCCCTATGGGATTTTCCCATTGTTCGAGGCTACCAACTTTAATTATTTAATTCTCATAGCCTCGAACATACCGCCGGTTTATTTAATTAATATTAATTCGCCGGTTGGTATTTTTTTGCCAGGACTCGATTCTAAAATGGCGTTCGTGTTCTCTTCTGTGACTCCAACCCAAGTCAAGCCCCTTTTTCCACTTTTTGGCTGGCTTCTCCACAGAAGCCTCCAAAAGTGGTGCCACTCTGTCTGGGTACCACAGAGGGTGTGGGAGGGGGTTTAGACACCCTGGACTGAGTTACCTTGGTAACTCAAGTCGCACTCTTGTGTGATTGGCCCAAGTGGTGATCCGGCCGGCTCACCACTTAGCATGTTTGAGTGACAGCTAGGCTGAGTGAATGGGGGTATGCTGCATAAAAGCGGGCTTTGGGGACTGGAACTTCAGAAGTCGCCACAGGACCTGACAATCCGATGAGGGAGAAGCTGAGCTGACCTACCACGACGACACCACCGGTGGAGCCCTGCGGACCCGACTCACCACTTCCCGACGACAGAGAAGATCTCCCGGCTGGAGAGGCTTCTTCCCCTGACTGGTGGGCACAACCAGTTTACCTTCTTCTCTTCGCAACCCAGACCGGTCTGTGGTCAAATTGCCCGTGCCAAGCACCCCGGCAGCCGAATAGCCACTTACCACTGGACCGCAAACCAACGGACCGCTCCTTGTACCCGAGAAACTCTGCGGCTGGTTTCTTCCCTGGCAGAGCAACAGACTCCTGTCTTCCTCCCCGACGAGATCCTCCCTTCCCCCAGACGAAGCACCGACTTGCATCCGCTGCCAGGAACAACTGCCCCCGCTGGAGCATTCTCACCACTTTAGGTACCGTGTCCGCCAGGCCACCCTTTCTAAAGATTGCTACAAGGTAATAATAACCCCTTAACCTTCTGGACTGGGCTGGCCGCCTTGACCCTCTAACTGGTCCCTTTCTTTGGTCCAACTCCTTTTTGAACCGTTACTTTTGTGCACTGCAACCGTGTGACCTTGGACACATTTCGTTTTGATCCTCTTAAAGCGGGTCCGGCCTACTGACTCTGAATTCACGGTGTTACTTTGCCTTCCTCTCTTGTTGTGTTCATGAAAAAGTGTTGGGGTCTGTTTCATTGGATTCTCTGCTCTTCTCTCCCTTTTTAAAACGAATTATTGGAGTGCCATCTACGTTAAGCGCTCACCGCTGTCTGAAAATAAGTGGGGCTTTACTTAAGACGTGTCTAATATTCTTTTAAGGGAGTGTATATCTTTTAGTGACCGTGTTTTTGAATTGCTTACTATTAGTGCCTGTGTGTTTTTCTGGATGTGGTTTTAAATAAATAATTATATCTCTTTTACACCAAGCTCCGGTCAGTGTTTACTTGTTCTGCTCTGTTCTGTTCTTTTGACCTATTCTGAATACTCTGTATACTGCCTAACTCTTCTTGAGGGAAGTCTGACTGCTCTGCCACAGCTACCAAGTGAATCTGTGTGGTACAGACTGCTACCAAGTGGGTTTACTGCCAAACACCTGTAGTCCTAAATCTTTTGCAGTGGTCCCAGAGGGAACTGCACAGGTTTCTGCCTAACAAGAACACAATCGAAAAATTAAGGCAAACAATGCAATGCAAAATGTGCGGTGTGGGAAGGAGAGAACACCGATATTTGAAATATTAACAAAGGCATAGAATGCAATATGGAGGTGGAATAACGCACCAAGATTTCAAATATTAAGAAAGGCACACACTGCAATGCAAAATGGGGGTGGGATGTAGAACACAACTAGATTCGAAATATAAAGAAAGGCACACAATGCAATGCAAAATGGGGTGGGTGGGAATGTCGAACACACCTAGATTCGAAATATTAACAAAGGCACACAATGAAATGCAAAATGCAGGTGGAATAACACACCTAGATAAGAAATGTAATGCAAGTTTCACCAGCACAAAAGAATCGCCTGGTGAGGATTCCTTTTTAGGACATTGTTTGTCCTTTATGGCCATTTAAAATCACTGTGCCTGTTCTCCAGAGCCTCCTGCCGTCTGTTTGACTGTCCATCATGGATGCCGAATTTTCACCTGGACTTGTGTTTGCAAAAGTATTTCCGGGCCTGGTCTGCTCCCCCTCCCTATTGGTTGCTCATGGCTTGTTAAGCCTATCAATGCAACCAGGAGGCGGGAGCTGGCCCATCCATGTAAGGCCCAAATTGAAGGCCCTGTCTACCCCAGTAGGCTGCCACGCTGTACCCCCCCTTACCCAACGTGACTGTGTGTGTGCCCCACCCTCCTCCTTGCCCCCGTGATGGTGTGGTTGCTCCCACCCATCTCCTTACACCATGTGATGGTGTGTGTGTGCCCCCCCACGCTCCCCCTTGCCCCACGTGATGGTGTGTGTGCTCTCCCCCTTGATTGTTTTGTTTGCCCCTCTCGGCCCCCCTCTCTTGTGGTTGTGTGCATGTCACGCCGCCCCCCACACAACCTGCTGCACCCATAAGAACAAGGACATGCCCTACCCCGTCTGTGACCTCCACCCCTCTTGCCACCCGACACTCACACCTTAACACATGTACCGCTTTGCCTCCTCGCTTCCTATACAGCAGGGCACGGCAGGGCATGATTGGCAGGACTGGCGTTTATCGCCCTTCACATCGCTGGCAAACGAGGTGGAGACTTCTTCATCGCCGAGGCATACGGCGTTCATGAAAACCTGCGCATCACGGCTCGTCACGGATCACGTGACTCATGGTCCCTTACCAACGCCGCAGCGTTTTGCTTCCACACCTCACGTGATTACGGTCACATGTTTTCTCCCAAGGGATAAAGGGAGACCGGAAACTGTAAACGTTGCTTCACAGCTGTTTTCGTCTGGATCACGCGTCGCCTTCTACTTCGTTCTAAGGATCTTTACCCATCGCCTGACCACGGTTTGCTTCAAGGACTGCTCTGTGCTTAACCCTTCATCTGCCTCGACCCGGATCGCCTGTTTATGACCACGTTTTGCTTCACGGACTGCTCTGTGCTTAACCCTTCATCTGCCTCGACCTGGATCGCCTGTTTATGACCACGGTTTGCTTCACGGACTTCTCTGTGCTTAACCCTTCATCTGCCTCGACCTGGATCGCCTGTTTATGACCACGGACTGCTTGGTTTTCTCTACGGATCACGTACCATTTTGGGATTTCGGTCCTGCACTAGGTGTTTACCTTGCCCTTTGCCTGGCCCAATAGCTGTCTGAAGGTCAACACCTCTGTCGGCCTTTCTGGAACCACCCTCATATCCTCACAGGTACATTGTGCTCTGGTATTTTGCATTCAGTATACATTTCCTTGTCCTGTATCCTAACCACACTGCACCTTGCCTTGCAGCGCTCAAGGGGTTCTTCCGGCTGTGTCCCACGTCCAGGCTTGTGGACTTCCACCTGTGGCTTCAAAGATCACACAGACAGTATTTCTGGTGTTGTCCGTGTGATACTTGGGGACAGAGGGGTTGCCCATACTCTGCACGACCATCAAGTTGGTAACAGACTGTGAAGCCTTTTTTTTGGTCATCCAGAGTATGAATCCCTCCACCGGGGATCCAGTGACCACGTTGATGCAGGCAGTGGCGGCCCTCAGGACCGACATGGCCGCCGCCACAGCAGCCATACATCACCGTCTGGACGCCTTACAGAGCACCCAACACCCATTACCCGCAGACGCTGAGTTCGGGGACCTAACCCCTCCAGACCGACTAGCACCTGTTCAGGCCCCAACACCCACTCCAGTATTACTCCCGACACCCGTTCCTCTTGCAGCTCCAGAACGCTACCAGGGGGACCCCCGGAAGTACCGTACTTTCATAAATCAATGCAAGTTACATTTCTTGTGCAGACCCTTGGCTTTCCCCGATTCAGTCACTAAGGCTGCATTCCTTCTGTCACATCTGTCTGGGGTGGCGGCCACCTGGGCAAATCCAATGTTGGAGAACGACCATCCCGCTTTGTATGATTTCGATCTTCTCATAGCAGAAATGGCTAAAGTCTTTGACACTCGTTATAAGGCCCAATCAAGGGACCTAGAACTCTTGGACTTGACACAAGGGAAACAAACACTAATAGAGTACATCACACGGTATAACCAGCTGGCCGCCGAGACATCCTGGCCGGAGGAGAAAAAGGCTATCGTGTTTCATCGTGGGCTATGCAACAGCATGAAGGATGCGCTCTCTGTGATTCCTGCCCTTCCTTCGGTGTTCACGGATCTGGTGGATCTTGCCTTACAGGTTGACGCAAGGCGATCCGAGCGGAGGGCAGAAACAACGTTCACTAGCCAATCACGCTGAAGTGGGAGAATGGAAGTCCAGGCTCCCGTCCTTCACCTCTCGCGCTTGGCCTAGAGGGTCACGACCCAGACACCCGCCACGAGAAGAGTTTGTCCATTTACCAGATGACCAAATACCCTGGTATAGGAACATACGGATGTGTCCATCTGTCTGCCCAACAGCCCGCACTGGCCATGCCGACACCTGCGGCATGGACCAACTAGACTAAAATCTACACGTCGTTAGAGATGCCATGACGACCTAGACAACGGGAAGCACCTCTGTACAAATACACACATTGGACATTCCCACACCGATCTACACGAAGAATATACTCAGTGCTATGACGTAGGCGACAGGCATATTCACGGACGTGCATCTTTATTATTTTTACATAGGCTTTCAGAATGCAGAAACGCAAGACGCGTCATGAACTCATTTACAAAGCTTGCTCACGCTTCTCTTGAAACCAGTTACCACTATAAGAACTATAATGAAGACACGATACTGGTCATGGAACTATATGCTACTATAACTTAAAGTACCCATGCACCAACCGGATCACGTATACACCAGGCCCAAGTAGGCCTCAAACAAGAGCTCCCGTGGACGTTAACAAAGCAAGAGTCTGGTTGCTGATCCTGCAGAATGGGCCCGGTGAAACAACCAGCCAAGGTCGCGATGTTGCAAACCCACATTCCAAGAACAAAGCATCAAAGGCACGATGTTGCAGCCTCGCACTCCGCGCACCAACGTTAAGGTCACACCTGCAAATTAAACCAGACACACAGTGGAAAAACAATATTAATTGTGCAGAATTCTGCCTCAAACACGGTCCCTCCCCACGTGACCAAGCCGAACCTGACGAGATGCCAAACCCAGGAGAGAAAAGGCGTCTGGATCCCTCGCTACGAGACACAGGCAGATACACTTGAAAGGCTCAATGGACATCTGCGACAGTGGGAGCGGTCAGCCTTCCAACTATGAATAAATCCTCACATTGTCTGCACGTACCCATACTGAAACATTGTTGCAATCGCAGGTACACCGAGAGCTGGGAACAACGGTGGTCCCAGGCTGGGAAGCTCACGGGTGCACCAATCAGAACATGGGGCTCTTATCTCAGACGTCAGCAATATTAACCAATCCTCAGGAGTCTTCATGTAACAAAATTCATGTATCTAATTGTAGGGACAACCCAGATATATCACCTGACTACCCTTTGTCCAGTAACATTGTCCTCTATATATGCGCTATACTAACCCTACCACTCGAGCAACCAATTAAGAGTGGCGATAGGTTTTTTGTTAACTTTCTGAAGGGACGCGAATAGCGCGTCATAGTGCAGTAAAAAGGGCCTGCGAGTCCCACGATTGTGTGTGTGTCAGGACGGACGCGTACGCTCCTTGACCCATCCCTGCCGTTTTTGTCTAATAAACAGCAGAGTCACCTTGCTCCTTGTGTGTGTCTCATACTCTGTCTCAACTGGGATATACGGGAGGAGTTGGGGCCTCCCTGCCTGGAGGTCCGCGGACGGCCCAGCCGACCCCGGCAGAATTTCCCCCCCGACAAGTTGGAGGCACTGCTGAGATCTGTTTAAGATCGACTTTTTCTTTTTTACTTCGACCCTCTATTTTTAATTTTTCCAGGCACTCCCGTTGCGAGGAGGCCCGGCGGCGCGGCCCCCTCTGCCGTTGCCCCCTTCTGAGGACTACAGGACCATCGCGGAGCTGCGAGAAGACCGGACAGCGCAATCCGGATATTGGCCTTCGGGAGCCGGTTGAGAAGTATCCCGCCCGTGGTTGGCGAGTGTCCAGACGTGGTCCAGACGAAGGGAGGTGGCGAGCCGCTTGGAGGGGTGCACGCAGTCGAGCGGCCCTGCATCGAGAGAACTTGGTGAGCATGACACGCACAACAAGCAATGCAAAATTGTGAGGGAGGGGGAAGGAAGTGAATGAGGGAGGTGTTGTACAGATGTGCGGCGAAGGTCTAACAACTTAGTGTTGCCAATGGAATGAATGGTAGCGAAACGAGTGCGAGAGCAGTCGGCTACGTTACGCGGAAGAGGGAGGGCGGAGCACGAAAACATCACATGCGGCCGCTCGTAAGGCACTGATTGGCCTAAGTCGCGACTACGTGTAAGGGTGGGTGTGTGTGTGTGGTTTCCTACGATTTGGCATTTATTGATCAATGAGTAGACGAGGATCCCTATTGGTCGAGCAAGAAACTCGATAGGTAGATGACGATTCCCTGTAGGCGGTGGCTAGTTAATTAAGTTGCCCAATACGGAAGATAATTGGCTGGTTAAGCCCTCCTGTTGAGGGGCGTATCACACGCGAGGCGACGCAGCGTGCGCAGTCCGATTATATTATTGATTTGATTACCTTGTTCCAGGAGTGACAGGAAGACAGCTGTAGGGTTAACGGGGGTAGGTTGCAAGTGTATTTTGAACTTAAAAGAACAAAATAGGAATGTACCATTAGCTCGACAGAGATCGGTGACGTCACCAGTAGGGATTTAATAGGATAGCGCGAACACAAGGAAGTTTGGTTTTGGGAGTGGTGGGGAAGAGAGATGTGATAAGGGAGCAGGCGCGGAGATAAACGATAAACGAGTGGATCGGGAAAAGGAGAAGGGGAAAGGGACGTGGCTGCGCACGGAGAACGCCGGCCACGGCAAGTGTAACAGGGGGAGGAGAACGGGGAAACAGGACGACTGTATAAGAGCGTCGTAAAAGGTACACAGCCGCAGGGGGCTGTGTACGCTTCGGCCGCAGGGGGCCGTAAGGGTGTAGTAACAGAAGGGAATCGACAAATGTAAAACCATACATAACGGATTGTCGTAAGTCCCCATACTTACGGGGCCAGGTAAACAATATAAGGTTGTATATTGTAAACTACCAGTGAAGGAAAGGGTAACAAGTGGAGAGTCACCATGTCATACGGGACAGGGTCGGGAGGGTGGGGGAACACCCTCACTACACCATTACAACACATATGCACCACACTGCCACCCCATAGGGAGAAGTTAATAAAGTACAGCATAGAGTGGACCCAGGGGACGGATAACAAAATGTTAACACCATGGCCACCTAATGGGAGTTTCGATCCATATGCCCAACATTCACTGCTAAACCATCTGCACAATACATACAAGGGGAAGAAGTTGGCAAACCATGTGGAGGTGTTTAACTTATGGAGGATGTTCCAGGGGTCCCGACCGGGACCAAATGGAATGTTCACTATGGGAGAAACACCGGAAGAAAAGGAGACTAAGAAAGAAGGAGAGGATGGGAAACAGGGGCGTGAAAGCACAAAGAATACGGGGAACGGAGGAGAGGGAGGAGAAAAGAGTGTTAAGGGCGGCTGAAGGATACTCGAACCCGGCATACAGCCCTCCACCATATGTGGCTCATAGGAAAATGGCAGTGGGAGAGGGGAAGATTGGAGAAGAGCAGACTGTAGAGATAGGACATGATGAGTGGGTAGCTGCACAAATGTTATTAAAATTACGAGGTTCACTAACTGGAGAAGAGAGGGAGGTAGTGAAAAGAACAGACGAGGATAGTGCAAGAGAGAGTGAAATAAGGGGGGAGGAGCTATTACGGCAAAAGGAAGAGATTTTAGAGGAAAGATTAGCAAAGCTAAGGGATGAGCAGAATGAACTGATCAAACAGCTTGAAAGGGAGGAAAAAGAGAGGGTGAGGAAAAGAAAAGAAGGTAAGAACGAATTGGAAAAATTAAGGGAACAAAATGAGGAGCAAAGGAGAGAAGCTGAAAGGGTAAAAGCAGCAGCAGACAGGGTATCAAGAGTAGTGTTAAGAGAGAAGAAGAAGGAAGAAGAAGAAAGAGAAAAGGAAATGGCAATATGGAAGAGGAGGGTACTATCAGAGACAGCTAAGAAATATGAAGAAGGGAAAATAATAGAAGGTATCGTGGAGAGAGAAAGAGTGAAACGGGAAAGGAAGAAAGAGGATGAAAGAATATTGGAACAGATGAGCAACGAAGTGATGGAGGAATTGAAAAGGAAGAGGGAGGAAAATAGTAGGGAGATGGAGGAGAAAAGGGAAGGAGAAAGAGGGGAGGAGTAGGGAGAGTGAAAGATGGGGGGATGTATATAGAAGTAGAGAAGTAGCAACATCATCAGCACTAGGGGGAGCGGTTGATAAAGGAAAAGGAGAAATAGACCTAATAGACTTAGAGACAGTAACAATAAAAGGGAAAAAGACAGAGTGGGGGGTGCCATTTATGAATGATTTTTGCAGTGAGGAGGAAGAAGGAGTGGAGAGAGAAGGAAGAAAAAGTGAAAGGGAAAGCTTAGATAAGCTATACCTCACTCGAACAAACATAGACTCGCCATGGATCAGTAGGAGAAGGGAGGACTTGGAGAGAAGTGAGGAGGGAGTGAAAGGACTAGTGGAAAGACAAACCCATGAAAACACACCATCCCCATCTCCATCACGCCCTCCCCCATCGCACCCTACATGCTCAACCACCGCACGCTCGCTGTGCAGAATAAAGCTTGCGCCCTTCATGGACGAACTGACACCCTATGCATGTAGACTTAGAGACCTCCCTAGTCGCAGGCAAGACAGACAAATAAACACGCCCACATTAACTACAGGAAATGACGAAAGGGGAAAGGATGGAGAAGGAGTTAGGAGCAGGGGTAATAAGGACGAAATTGAAGAGGTAAAGGAACCGGAAGAAGAGGAGGGGTGTGAAGACTCGATATTGTGGAACATAAAGGGTGACACCAGACACAACTTAATGCCACTGTTGGAGAGAGGAGGGGTTAGACCACAGTACGTCCCTTGGAAGCATACGGATAAGGAAAATATAAAATGTAGGCTCCCATCACTAAGTGGAGGTGCGGGTAAGTGGATATATGAAATGGAAAAACACACCGCAGGACAGAAACTAGCAGTAGGAGATGTAAAGGGCCTGTTAATATCAATATTAGGGGATAGAGCGGATGACATTTGGAAGAGAGCTGGATTCCATGGGGTAACAATAACAAACACATCGCATGATGGGGCACCATTTGCAAACTGCAGACATGCTCTATGGCAGGCACAGAGTACAATACCCAGACACATCAGACATAGGAGCAATTACTTCCCGTAAGATGCGTGAGAATGAGGATCCTGTTGATTATATCCAGGATATCCAAGAGAAGTGGCGCATGGAAACTAGAGAACAATGGGACAAAACACCAGCCATATTTTATCATATACTAGTACAAGGGCTCCCAGAAGGAGTTCAGAAACAACTAAAGAAAGTAGTGGGAATGGAAGCAAAACCATGGCCAGAAATACAACTGACTATAGTACATCACTGCAGGACATGGCAAGGAAAGATGAAACAAAAAGAAGAAGACAGGAAAACAGAAGAGGCTAAACTAGTACAGAAAAAACTTACTAAATACACAATGGAAGGGGCACTAATAACTACGCCCACACCAATGGCCCAAAGCCCAATACAAGTAGTGGATGCACAAGATCCTGCTCAAATAGCACCTCCACAGATTATAACACAACAAGTCCCAGTCCCACCACTGCAATTACACGCACCAAACATGGGAGGAAGGTACCCAATGCAAGGAGCTGGGTATTATAGTTATAACAGGGGGAGAGGAGGATTTATGAGAGGGCGAGGATACGGATATAATGCCCAACAGCAGGTGGGAGGACTTAGACATTCCTACCCCACAGGGCAACCAGTATACCAGGACAACACAGGGAGCTTCCCATGGCAAAGCAGGGAACCACCCGTGTGTTGGAGTTGTGGGTTATTAGGACACATGTCACGTACGTGTAGGGTCAGGCCAGGAACACCAGCATGGAATGAACAAGCACAACCTAGGACCTCACAAGAACTGCAGGGTATACAACAACAGCAGACGTTACAACAAGGAAATGACCCACAACAACAACAAACACCACAACAACAGCCACTGCCACAACAACAAGTAACGTTAACACAGCAACCCAGCAACCCCAAACGCAACAAATGCAATTGGGTAGGGTGACGGTCTTGGGACGGTCTTGGGACACAACCCTTACACAGGGAATGGCCAATCATTGTACCCACAATAGGACAGCCCACAGACGGCCTTGGTGTGTCCCATCCTGTCAGTAACACCTAATAGTGCGGAGGAGCCACGCATAGAGGTAACGATAGGTGACAAAAAATTATCATTCCTTGTTGACACCGGGGCAACCCGGTCTTGCATAAGGGAAGGTAAATTTAAGATGTCAGGCAAAGCCATGAACACCCAAGGATTTTCTGGGGCTAAAGGGTTGGTTCCATTTACTGATAACGTTCCCTTATCTATTGGAGATTATGATCTGTCAGTTCCACTTTTATATTATAGTGCCTCACCAGTGAATATACTGGGGAGGGACATAATGAACAGGTTGAATATGACGATCTCCTTTACAGAGGATGGCATAATTTGCTCTACTCCAGGGATTAACATGCTCGCAGCACGACAGATTATGCAAGCATACTGTGGACAGACAGCGATTAGGGCGGAGCCAGTAGATGGCGAGCTATTCCAGTATGGAACAGACATGGCGTTTGCATGGATGCCAGGGATAGAAGGGAAAATATGGAGGAGGCCAGCAGCCTATCTGTTCCGACCAGAAACACCTGTTAATGAACCAGAAGGAAAGGTGTTTGTAATGGACATTGAGAGCATTATTGCAACAGCTGATTATATTGCTGTACATGCCCAAGATAAAGAAGGGAGAGCATGGAGGGCAGTGATAGCACTAGCAGAAGGATGTAGGCTGACCCAGGTGTCAGATGAGGAGCTGTTCTCAGAAGAAAAGGAGGAAGGTGAAATGGTGTTCATGATGAGTGTAGGAATATGGCTAAGGGTGGCTCACAAACAAGTAGCACAGAAAATCGCAATGGCACTTGAGGCACCCGCATGCACCCCAGTCCCCTTCTTTGAGGAGGATATGTCAAAGGTGCCCAAATCATTATGGACTACTAGCCCTTATGACGTGGGATGCATAAAAAGCATAGGGGGTGTAAGGATAAAATTGAAAAAAGGTGCAATACTACCAAGAGTGAAACAGTACCCACTGTCTAGAGAGGCAGATGAGGGTATATATGAAACCATAACGGCTCTTATAAACAATGGCATATTGGTCCCCTCAGAGTCACCCTGCAACACGGCTGTGTACCCAGTGCGCAAGGCTAAAGGGGGGTCTTGGCGCTTCATACAGGACCTCAGGCCCTTGAATAACATAGTGGAAGCAGAGTATCCAGTAACAGCAAACCCGGCCACAATATTGTGTGGCATTCCAGCAGAAGCATCACGGTTTACAGTGATTGACCTTAAAAATGCTTTCTTCTCAATACCATTACACCCAGACTCACAAGATTTGACAAGCTTCACTTACCGAAACACAAAGTGGAAACATACCAGATTGCCACAGGGGTATTGTGAATCACCCTCAATTTTCAATAGAGTAATACAGATGGATTTGAGTAACGTTGAAATGGAAAGCACAGTGTTACAGTATGTGGATGACATAATAATTTGCAGTTTAAACGAAAGTAAATGTAGAGAGGACTCCTTAAAAATGTTGACGATATTGGCTGAAAAAGGGTACAAGGTAGACATGAATAAGATACAATACTGTCAGGAACAGGTACTTTACATTGGCCAATTGATATCCCAACATGGAAGAAAAATTGCACCACAAAGAGCACAGGCCATTTCAAGCACTCCAATGCCACAGACTGTGAGAGAACTGCAGCAATTTCTGGGGCTGTGCAACTACTGTAGAGCATGGGTATTTGATTACAGCTCATACATAGGACCCCTGCTTGAGGGTTTGAGAGAAGCAAATAAAGGGGAGAAAAAGTTGAGGTGGACTATGGAAATGAGAGAGGCCTTTGGTGAATTGAAAGACGCAATTTCAACTGCCCCAGTACTGGCATCCCCAGACTATGAGCGACGATTTTTTATATTTTCACATTGCGACTCAGCAGTGATGAAGGCAGTATTGGCCCAAAAAACGAGCATGGGCTATAAACCAGTAGCATTTTACAGCGGCCATTTAGACCCTGTGATGTTAGGCCACTTCCCTTGCGAACAAGGTCTCGCTGCAGCTGCTTTTGCAGTGGAAAAAGCATCAGCAATAACCATGGGGTGTCCAACTACACTGTTTGTGGAACATGCACTATTTGCAATATTGAATAAACCTAAGTCCACACTAACAACGCAAAGGGCATCAGGTTATGAGATCATCTTGTCTAGAGCTGAACTAGCAATTGTTAGATGTAGCACGGTTAACCCTGCAAGGTTCCTAGCAGAAGTAATTGAGGAGGGAGATTATGCCCATGATTGCACCCAAGTAACTGAACTGTACTCGGGTACTAGAAAAGTTGAAGAAAACGCACTAGAGGGAGGTGAGCTTTTGTTTATTGATGGGTCATCAACTATTGATCAAGGAGATGGGATAAGGAGGACGGGGCAGCAGTGGTTAAAATGATGGAGGCGCCGGTTTGTGTGGCTATGAAATGTGTACAATTACCACAGCATTATTCTGCTCAAGCCGCAGAACTGGTTGCACTAATATTGGCATTGAAGGAAAGTTTTGACAAACGAGTAACCATATATTCCGACAGTGCATATGTTACATCCACTGTCCACTCAGGGCTATCAAAATGGAGAAGAAGAGGGTTTAGGAGGGCTGATGGCACTCCAGTGCAACATGCCCTCTTATTGGCTGAACTAATTGAAGTAATAAATGACCCCCAAGAACTAGCCCTAGTAAAATGCACCGCACGCACCAATGGGGAAGATCACATCTCAAAAGGGAATGCAGCAGCAGACGCACATGCGAAATATGCTGCAAACTTTGGTGAGATATGGAACCCTACAGACTCACAGAGAGGGAGAGGGAGGGGAATGGCTAGGGAGATGTTGATAAGAGAAGGGTACACCCATCTTCCAGCCACACAGATTATGGAGCTACAAGCGGCTGCACCAATGGCCGAAAAAGAAATATGGGTAAAAAGAGGATGTACAATGTCACCAACCGACGCATTATGGCGCCAGAGCAGCACTGGGAAAGTTGTAATACCATTGGCACTTTTAAACACCGCCCTGAGCCAATTACATCACCCAGCCCATACAGGCAAGGAAATAATTGCAGCACGAATTAGAGAAGATTGGTTCTGTCCTGAGTTAAATTCTCATGTGTCAAATTTTATCAGCAATTGTCTTACATGTCAGCAGTTTACGGCCGGTCATACCCTAAAGGTGATAAGAGGTACCATACCCCGGCCAGAGGGACCTTTTCGGCACCTTCACATTGACTATGTTGATATGATCAACATATGTCAAGGTAATAGGTATATGATTGTGGTAGTATGCCCATTCTCTAGATGGATTGAAGCAGGGCCCTGTTCACACCCAGATGCATTTAGAGCAGCCAAATTCCTAGTAAGGGAGGTCTTCCCCAGGTGGGGAGTGTGCGAGGTGTTAAGGTCAGACAACGGCCCACATTTCGCAAACGAAATGTTCCAACATATTACATCCTTGCTGAACATAAAACATAAATTTGCATGTGCATACCACCCACAGGCTAACGGTATATGTGAACGTCTGAATGGCCTACTGAAGGAGGCAATTGCAAAAATACAACAAACAACAAAGAAAAGCTGGTTGTACTGCCTTCCATTAGCCCTATTCGAATTAAGGAATAGGCCACGGTCCGACCACCACCTCACCCCGCACGAGGTGGTTACTGGACGTCAAATGCGCCTTCCCCTAACGCCAATGTCAAGGGCATTCACTGACCACGAAAGTTCAGCAAGTGTGTTAGGTGATGAAATGTATCAATATGTGTCTTCTTTGATTACTAGTGTTGTGTTTGTGTCTCAACAGCTCGAGCGCACACGGGACGGGTTCACCAGCAATCAAGAAGAAGGCGCCAGTACCGAATTAGAAAAGGAGAACTTGTGCAAACTTGCCAAAGGTGACCACGTGCTACTTCGCAATTTCAATAGGAAGTGGAACGATAAGAGGTTTACTGGCCCCCATCTGGTAGAGGACGTATCAACAAGAGCAGTAAAACTAAAAGACAAACGTGCCTGGAACCACTTACATGATGTAAAGATCTACAAACTGCAGACCCGCCCCAGCGCCAACGACAGGTCCAGTGAAAGAGCAGCAACAACATCCCCTACAGAGGAAGGAAGTTTTACCACAGACAACGACCAAATTGTTCCCTTACCGTGTCACTACCCAACTTCCCCGGAGACAATAACTGACGAAGAAAGTAGTGATACCCATACTGCCCACCCCATGGTCACACGCTCAAGGAGTAAAAATACTTCCGCCACCTGAGCCCAAACCCCCGCCCATTGACCCCCAAGTATAGTCATAACTGACCTGAAAGACACTGCCTCACAAATACACCTGTAAACACGTGAATGTTCTCTTTTTCTCTCGCACATACAGGTACTGCGTATTGTATTGTTAAGAAAGTAGCTTACTAACAAGTTCACTGCCCAGGTGTAGATGGTATTACCAGACGATAACTACCCAGAAGAATTGTCACACCAATTTGTATACGAAATAAAAAGGTCAACGTACCTAAAAAGGAGAAGGGTGCGTGTCTACTACACAGCATTCCTCTTGGCCATAGAATATTCCATGCCCCACCTCCGCCCATACTTGCCGATCCTAAGAGACAGATCACTTAGAGTAGCGTGGGAACAGCTCTTCGCCTGGGCACTGAATGACTATTTGGTAGGGAGAGCTTAAAGAAAACAACCCACTAACATTTAGTAACCAGCATTTTTGAGAATTTTCAGGCGGGCAACTTTAACGTCGCAAGAATACGCTGCCAGGACTGCAGCAAGGTAAGAGCAAAATGCCGGTGAGACTAGCATATGTAATAAAGGTAATAGGGATTTTGATGATCACCGGGTTCTTGGCTGCTTCTGTATGGCAGTACAGCTATGCTATTAATTTTATTGCTGCACCTAAACCTAATATACCCCCGTCCCCTGCTGCAACAGGTGTTACGTCAGGTGATAGTAGTAACCTTGCACCCAAGCAAAATAGAGTTAAACGCAGCACATACTCAGACAATAAAGGTATTTATAATTTTATACAAGATTCAGCACACGTCACAAACAACATATGGTACCAACACATGACCCGCATTGGTAAACAAACAACTGAGGACAGCTGCTACGTTTGCTCATCAATACCATACGCCATGAGTGCTTCACAAACATTTGTTGCCACAGAAATTGATGAAAAAATAGCACAATGCATAATATACTTGGCACTGTTCCAAACGAAAGGAAGATTTCAAGGGACGGTTGTGCACATGACATGGAAAACACGAGATTCATATCCATATGAAAACAACTTCCTCAAGACCTATTTGAGTTACCACAAGACCAGTTTACATGCAGAAGCATTCAGATACTTAACAAGTGGCCCTGCAAAAGGAGAAACAAAGAAAGTAACATTGCAGTATCTACCATGTGATTGGTACGCCACCGAAGTTCCGGGTAAACAAGGATGTTGGGAGAGGCCGCTGGTGACGATAACAGGAAAGGTGTATCTGGACAACAGCTGGGAGATAGGAGTGATTGGCAGCAACATGGTAACAAAAGAAACTATCTCAACTATCGAGGCCCACAATCACCGATGTTGGACGACGTGGATCAAGTATGTACCAATGCTCACGTGGGTAGAAACAGATGAAGACCCAATAACAATACTACCGCTGACTGCGCCCAAGGTATGCTACCAGCATAAAGGAGAGGTGGACGTGGGATATAACACCAATTGTGCAAGTGTGACGGAGTTACCTGAGGGGGGAGCAGGAACAGCAGTAATAATGGACCATTATTGGGCCTGTGGAGAAAAGGCATACCATACACTGCCCCCCCTGTGGAATGGTGTGTGCACAATGGTGCACGTCAATGTACCATCACTAGTGGTACCTAAGAAGCATGTTAATGTGGCGAACTTTCCCAAAATGGATGAAGGGGACAAGAGAAAAAAGAGATCTGCACCACTTAAGGAGGAGCAAGGGAACAGGACCAACAACAATGATACTGTCCTAAATAGAAGGAAAAGACAAGGAGAGCCACTGACAGGAAATTACCTGTGGGGAAGGTCGGAAACGGAACTAACCTCCATACCGCCAGAACACAGACTATTCAGCAGAGCAGCAATGTTCTTTTCTTCAATAATACATCCGGGACTGCAGGCTTACGCAAACGCGAAATGGCTCCAAATAACTAGATGGGAACTAATGATGACCATTAATTCTACAGTAAATGGGTTTAACGCAATAAAAGGGGAGCTGCGAGCTATAAGAATGGTAGCACTCCAGAACAGATATGTATTGGACCTTCTCACAGCAATGGAAGGAGGAGTTTGTGCAAAGATAGGACAATCATGCTGCACGTTCATACCTGCCAACGATGCTGATAATGGTACACTGACTGAAGCAGTTTCACAATTGGCCCAGATGCACTCCAAAATGATGGATGAAAGTAACGGTGTAAACAAGGATAAGAGCTGGTTCTCAATATTATGGTCATGGATGCCATCCTGGCTGTCAGATGGACTGAAAATAATAGTGGGTTGTACTATTTTGGCTGGAGCTACGCTGATCATAATTAGATTTTGGAAGGCCCGGAAGGCACGCACCACTGACGAGTTGCTCGAAATGGTGGGAATGCACCCCCTGATGCCAGCAGATGATGGCCAACATGCAGGTGTGATAATACAGGAAAGGGAGAAGCTGTGCACCCAAATAATCACCAACCATCTAGACCCACCATCAGTGAAGATCAAGAATCCAAGAAATCCCAGGAGTTACATAGGGAAATGGGTATACTGTACTCCTGGAGGAACCTGTGAATATATGTATTGGTCATTTGAAGATCATGTCAACCATTATAGACATCTAGGAGGAATAACCAAGATATGGCGAGTAAGAGGAGATAACGAGAAGGATATGTTTGTGGTCGACAAGTCGACCAGAGGGGGGACTGAAGTGGGAGAATGGAAGACCAGGCTCCCGTCCTTCACCTCTCGCGCTTGGCCTAGAGGGTCACGACCCAGACACCCGCCACGAGAAGAGTTTGTCCATTTACCAGATGACCAAATACCCTGGTATAGGAACATACGGATGTGTCCATCTGCCTGCCCAACAGCCCGCACTGGCCATGCCGACACCTGCGGCACGGACCAACTAGACTAAAATCTACACGTCGTTAGAGATGCCATGACGACCTAGACAACGGGAAGCACCTCTGTACAAATACACACATTGGACATTCCCACACCGATCTACACGAAGAATATACTCAGTGCTATGACGTAGGCGACAGGCATATTCACGGACATGCATCTTTATTATTTTTACATAGGCTTTCAGAATGCAGAAACGCAAGACGCGTCATGAACACATTTACAAAGCTTGCTCACGCTTCTCTTGAAACCAGTTACCACTATAAGAACTATAATGAAGACACGATACTGGTCATGGAACTATATGCTACTATAACTTAAAGTACCCATGCACCAACCGGATCACGTATACACCAGGCCCAAGAAGGCCTCAAACAAGAGCTCCCGTGGACGTTAACAAAGCAAGAGTCTGGTTGCTGATCCTGCAGAATGGGCCCGGTGAAACAACCAGCCAAGGTTGCGATGTTGCAAACCCACATTCCAAGAACAAAGCATCAAAGGCACGATGTTGCAGCCTCGCACTCCGCGCACCAACGTTAAGGTCACACCTGCAAATTAAACCAGACACACAGTGGAAAAACAATATTAATTGTGCAGAATTCTGCCTCAAACACGGTCCCTCCCCACGTGACCAAGCCGAACCTGACGAGATGCCAAACCCAGGAGAGAAAAGGCGTCTGGATCCCTCGCTACGAGACACAGGCAGATACACTTGAAAGGCTCAATGGACATCTGCGACAGTGGGAGCGGTCAGCCTTCCAACTATGAATAAATCCTCACATTGTCTGCACGTACCCATACTGAAACATTGTTGCAATCGCAGGTACACCGAGAGCTGGGAACAACGGTGGTCCCAGGCTGGGAAGCTCACGGGTGCACCAATCAGAACATGGGGCTCTTATCTCAGACGTCAGTAATATCAACCAATCCTCAGGAGTCTTCATGTAACAAATTTCATGTATCTAATTGTAGGGACAACCCAGATATATCACCTGACTACCCTTTGTCCTCTATATGTGCGCTATACTAACCCTACCACTCGAGCAACCAATTAAGAGTGGCGATAGGTTTTTTGTTAACTTTCTGAAGTGACGCGAATAGCGCGTCATAGTGCAGTAAAAAGGGCCTGCGAGCCCCACGATTGTGTGTGTGTCAGGACGGACGCGTACACTCCTTGACCCATCCCTGCCGTTTTTGTCTAATAAACAGCAGAGTCACCTTGCTCCTTGTGTGTGTCTCATACTCTGTCTCAACTGGGATATACGGGAGGAGTTGGGGCCTCCCTGCCTGGAGGTCCGCGGACGGCCCAGCCGACCCCAGCAGAATTTCCCCCCGACAACGCCCGAGCTCTTCTAACACCGCTTCTGAACCTATGCAAATAGGAGGCATCCAAAGTCCAATAACATTATCCGAACGAGAACGTCGGAGGGCTGAGAACGCCCGTTTCTGTTGCGGGTTGAATGGGCACTACGTAAGGGAATGTCCCCGACGCCCCAAGAACAAGACCCCGGGTTTTCAGAAGGCTCGCCCATGATACAGGGGGCACCGGCGAGCCTGTCTACGACCTCCGCTGAACCCGCCTTTGGCCCCATCAGACCGGTGGTAGTCCAAGCCCTTTTGAAACCCACAAGAGAGATCGCACACATCGTTCAGATTGTGATTGACTCTGGGGCCACTGGTTGTTTCATTGATATTGCCTTGGCCCATCGTCTCAATCTGCCCTTGGTCAGAAAAGATCACCCAGAACCCGTACACGCGGTTGATGGCACTTCCCTATCCTCCGGCCCAATCAAGTTCCAAACTGCTCCTCTGGAAGTAATGATACAGAGTAACCATGTCGTTTGACCTTATCACTACACCACAGTTTGGCATCATTTTGGGGATACCCTGGTTGCGACAGCACAATCCCTTGATAAATTGGGGGACGGGACAAGTCACATTTGAGTCAGAGGTGTGCCAACACTTTTGTCTCACAGAAGCGGATTCGGTCTCCACTCCCGCTACCATCCTTAGTGCCATGGCTTCCACCCGCATCGATGACATAGCCTCAGACCCTGTACCCTTGCATACCGTGGGGGCCGTCATGTCGAACATACCCGCTGATTATCACGATTTTCATATGGTGTTTGACAAAGCTACTGCAGAAGGTTTACCCCCACACAGACCATACGATTGTCCAATAGATCTGGTCTCAGATGCTCCCATTCCCAGGGGTAGGATCTATTAATTATCCCAGTCAGAGGAACGAGCCCTCAAAGAGTACATCCATCGGGCCTTACAACTAGGTCACATCCGTCCCTCCTGTTCCCCTGCTGCTAGCCCGATTTTTTTTTGTGCCGAAAAAAGAGGGCGATCTACGCCCTTGTGTGGACTACAGGCGATTGAATTCTGTCACAGTAAAGAACAGGTATCCTCTCCCGCTCATCTCCACGCTGTTGGACAGGTTGACCAAGGCATCCATATTTACCAAGCTGGACCTAAGGGGGGCGTACAACCTAGTCCGGATAAGGCGTGGAGATGAATGGAAGACGGCTTTCTGTTCCCGACAGGGGTTATTTGAATATACCGTGATGCCCTTTGGGCTTTGTAATGCCCCCGCAACATTCCAACGATTTATCAACGACATGTTTTCTGACATTTTGGATACGTTCGTGGTGGTATATCTGGATGATATATTGATATACTCATCCTCTTTGGAGGAACACGTCGGTCATGTTAGGGAGGTCCTCTCTCGCCTCAAGGCGAACGCCTTGTTCGCCAAACCCGAGAAATGTCTGTTCCATACAACGGAAGTGGAGTTCTTAGGCTTTCACATCTCCCCCAGAGGGTTATCTATGAATCAGGCTAAGGTACGGGCTGTCACGGAGTGGCCGACTCCCGCTAACATCAAACAGCTCCAGTCCTTTCTCGGCTTCGCTAATTTTTACCGGAGATTCATCGCCGGCTTCTCTTCTATTGTTTCGCCTTTGACCGCTCGGACTAGTCCTCTTGTCCCGTTCACCTGGACCTCCGTACACCAGGAAGCCTTTGAGGCGCTTAAGTCCAGATTTATTTCTGCCCCTGTCCTGCAACACCCTGACCCTGGCCTTCCCTATGTTCTGGAAGCGGATGCCTCCTCGTTTGCATTAGGCGCGGTATTATCTCAGCCTTGTCCAACCACGGGTAGCTTACATCCAGTAGCCTATCACTCTCGGAAGTTCTCGGCTGCCGAGACACACTACACCGTGACCGAGAAAGAGTTGTTGGCTATCAAAGACGCCCTCCAAACGTGGCAACACCATCTTATGGGGGCAAGATATCAGACAGTTGTTTACACAGACCACAAAAACCTGCAAGACCTGGCCTCCCTGAAGTGTGTAAACAGTAGACAAGTGCGTTGGCATTTGTTCTTTGCTGCCTTCGATTTTGTTGTTAAACACAGACCGGGTCGTATCCACGGCAAGGCTGACGCTCTTTCCCGTTCTCCTGGTGGGGAAGCACTGTCATTGTTTCCGGACACTTTGTTAGGGAAGGGCCATGTAATATGTATGTGTACACCATCCCCACCCATGCTCACCGCCATCAGACAATGGGTTTCCAAACATCCTCATGCGCTCGCCGAATGGGACATTGCCCTCCAAGAAGGGTTGCCGTTTATCCAAGGCAAATTGTTTCTCCCTACCTGTGATGTACGTAACCAGGCGCTTGCCTGGTCACATGATGCTGCTATAAACGGCCACCCAGGGCAACAACGCACCCTGGAATTGCTACAACGTTGGTGCTGGTGGCCATCCATGAGGAAGGACATAGAGCACTACGTAAACACCTGCTTGATATGTGCCCAATGCAAAACACGCAGAGGACGGCCTCTAGGGTTGCTCCTACCATTGCCCATTCCCCCCAGGCCTTGGCACACTATCTCTATATGGGTTATCGTCGATTCATACACTAAAATGGCCCGGTTCATTCCCTGTACGGGTATACCATCAGCCCCAACCCTGGCTGGCCTGTTCTTCAAGTCGGTCTTCTGCCTCTTTGGTCTGCCGCAGGTCATCGTATCGGACCGTGGATCACAGTTTACGTCCTGTTTCTGGCGTGCTCTTACCAAGCTCCTGGGTATTGATGCTCGCTTCTCCTCGGCCTACCATCCCGAAAGCGATGGACAGACCGAGCGAGTTAACCAAGCCCTAGAACAATACCTACGTTGCCTGTCCCTTCAGTACCAAGATTCCTGGACCAATCTGCTTTACATCGCGGAGTTCGTCTACAACAATTCTCGGCATTCGTCCACTGGGTTTTCCCCCTTCTATTCGTTGTATGGGCAGCATCCACGCACCTTACCGTTCCCTGATTTCCCCTCTGCCACTCCTGCAGCTGACGCTTGTATGCGCGATCAAGCTGGCGTCCATGCACAGACTTTGGTTCATCTCCGTGAGGCCCAGTCGGTGATGAAGGCTAAGGCAGACCGAAAGCGGGCTAAGGCACCGGAATACCATGTGGGCGATCGGGTATGGCTGTCGACCAGACATTTGCGGATCCCCGGTTGTCGCAAACTGTTGCCTCGCTTTGTGGGCCCTTATAAGGTCGCCAGGGTCTTGAACCCTGTGGCTCTCCGTCTGTCTATTCCTCCTGCCTGGCGGATCCACCCGGTTTTTCATACCTCGCTCCTCAAGCCCTTTCTTGCTCCTACTCGTGTCCTGGTTCCTCCCGCCCCTGTCTCTGTGTCTTCTCAGGACATCTATGAGGTCAGCGCCATCCTTGGTTCCCGTGTCCATAGGGGTTGCCTCCAGTACCTGGTGGACTGGCTGGGTTATGGTCCCGAGGACCGTTCGTGGGTTCCCTCCCGGGATGTCCGGGCTCCGCTTCTGGTTTCACGGTTTCATAGGGATAACCCGGCCAGCCCACGAGGTCGTGGGCCTTTGAGGGGGGATTCTGTCACACCGCCCCCCATGCAACCTGCTGCACCTATAAGAACAAGGACACGCCCTACCCCGCCTGTGACCTCCACCCCTCTTGCCACCCGACACTCACACCTTAACACATGTACCGCTTTGCCTCATCGCTTCCTATACAGCAGGGCACGGCAGGGCATGATTGGCAGGACTGGCGTTTATCGCCCTTCACATCGCTGGCAAACGAGGTGGAGACTTCTTCATCGCCGAGGCATACGGCGTTCATGAAAACCTGCGCATCACGGCTCGTCACAGATCACGTGACTCATGGTCCCTTAGCAACGCCGCAGCGTTTTGCTTCCACACCTCACGTGATTACGGTCACGTGTTTTCTCCCAAGGGATAAAGGGAGACCGGAAACTGTAAACGTTGCTTCACAGCTGTTTTCGTCTGGATCACGTGTCACCTTCTACTTCGTTCTAAGGATCTTTACCCATCGCCTGACCACGGTTTGCTTCACGGACTGCTCTGTGCTTAACCCTTCATCTGCCTCGACCTGGATCGCCTGTTTATGACCACGGTTTGCTTCACGGACTGCTCTGTGCTTAACCCTTCATCTGCCTCGACCTGGATCGCCTGTTTATGACCACGGTTTGCTTCACGGACTTCTCTGTGCTTAACCCTTCATCTGCCTCGACCTGGATCGCCTGTTTATGACCACGGACTGCTTGGTTTTCTCTACGGATCACGTACCATTTTGGGATTTCGGTCCTGCACTAGGTGTTTACCTTGCCCTTTGCCTGGCCCAATAGCTGTCTGAAGGTCAACGCCTCTGTCGGCCTTCCCGGAACCACCCTCATATCCTCACAGGTACATTGTGCTCTGGTATTTTGCATTCAGTATACATTTCCTTGTCCTGTATCCTAACCACATTGCACCTTGCCTTGCAGCGCTCAAGGGGTTCTTCCGGCTGTGTCCCACGTCCAGGCTTGCGGACTTCCACCTGTGGCTTCAAAGATCACACAGACAGTATTTCTGGTGTTGTCGGTGTGATACTTGGGGACAGAGGGGTTGCCCATACTCTGCACGACCATCAAGTTGGTAACAGTGCACCCCTGCCCCCCTCGATGTGGTCTTGTTACCCCCTTCCTTTCTTTAGCACTTCGCTATTTCATACTTGCTTCCTGACTAGTATGATAATTGCCTGTCTGTGTCCCCCCTCCTTTTGTCCTACTCCTTTCCCTCCACTCCAGCATTATTCTAAAGTGCGTCTGGCCTAGTACGTTCATTGCTGGTTTTTCATTCTCCTCCTCCCTCACCACTTTTGCCTGCTCCCCTCCCCTCGTTAAATTCTGGCACTACCTCAATTACCGTCAGGCATAGTAATTGTATCTGCCAGTCTTTCTCATCCACCTGACCTCTCCTCCTTCCCACCCCTCCCTTCCTCTTGTTAAATTCCTGCACTACCTCAATTGCGATCAGGCATAGTAATTATAACTGCCTGTTTTTCTCATGCCTTTGCCCTCTCCTCCTCCTCACCTCTCTCCCCTTGTTTAATTCTGGTACTACCTCAATTGCCATCAGGCACAGTAATCTTTGCTGCCTGTCTTTCTCATTCAACCTGCCCTCTCCTTCTCCCCCCTCCTTATTAATGTCCCCTAGCATTTACTCTATCATTTGTCTCGTGGCCTTGTGATAGCAGCTTGTTTGTCTCTCCCCCGTCCTCTCCTACCTCTTCCCCCAGCATTACTCTGAATCATCATCAAACCTAGTATGTTAGTTTTGTACCTCTCCTTTTCCCTCACTCCATACCCACACCCCCTCCTCCTCTTGTTATATTCCGGCAATAAATCAATTGTCGTCAGGCATAGTAAAGTAACCGCTTATTTTGTGTCATTTTTCCTCCTCCGCCTCCCTGTCTCCATCTTCTTTTTTTGTTCCTTGCCAGGCTGATTAAGAAATGTATTCTTCACATTTTGTATTGTTTCAAGGACTTGTAAGAATGTAACTGTATTCTCCCATGTTACCTCCTTCCTTGAAACTCTTTGATACACATTGTATATAGGTGCTATACACACATTGTATATAGGCGCTATAAAAATAAATAATCAAATCAAGTTTGGTGGGGTGGAGAACACACCTATATTTGACATATTAAGAAAGACACACAATGCAATGCAAAATTGGGGGTGTAGGTTGGAGAACACATTCCAATAAATAAGGCATGCAATGCAAAAATGGAGGTGGAAAACACCTAGATTTGAAATATCAAGAAAGGCAGACACTGCAATGCAAGTTGGGGGAAGGTGGGTGGGCTGGAAAACACATCTAGATTCTTAATATAAAGAAAGGCACACAATGCAATACAAAATGGGGTGTGTGGGATGGCGAACACACCTCAATTCGAAATATTAACAAAGACGCATAATGCAAAGCAAAATGCAGGTAGAATAACGCACCTAAATTCGAAATATTAAGTAAGGCACAAAATGCAACGCAAAATGGGGCTGGACTAACGCAACAAGATTTCAAATATTAAGAAAGGCACACAATGCAATGCAAGTTGGGGAGCGTGGGATGGAGAACACACCTAGATCCAAAATATTGACAAAGGCACACAGTGTAATGCAAAATGGAGGTGGAATAACACACCTAGATTTCAAATATTAATAAAGGCACACAATGGAATGCAGCATGGGGTGTGTGGGATGGAGATTACACCTAGATTTGAAAACAAAGGCACACAATACAATGTAAAATGGAGGTGGAAAAACACGCCTAGATTTGAAATATTGAGAAAGGCACATAATGCAATGCAAGTGGGGGGTTGGGGCGGTGGGATGGATGTTCGGCAGAAACCTGTGCAGTTCCCTTAGGGACCACTGCAAAAAAGTTTAAGACTACAGGAGCAAGCAGTAAACCCAATTGGTAGCAGCCTGCACCACCAAGATTTACCTGGTAGCTGTGGCTGAGCAGTCAGACTTCTCTCAAGAGTTAGGCAGTATATAGAGTATACACAATAGGGCTAAAAATACAGTAGCACAAGCAAACACTGACCAGAGCTTTGGTATAAAAGTATATAATTATTTATTTAAAAACACACTTGTAAAAAATACACTGGCACTAATATGTTAAGCAAGTTCAAACACAGTCACTATAAGTATATCTACCTCCCTAGTTAATTATTTGACAAGTCTAGGTTAAGACACCACTTATTTAGCAAAACAGAGGTGAGCGCGTAACCATAGATGGCACTCCAATAATTTGTTTAAAAAGGGAGAGAAAAGGCAGAATAACAAAAAGTTCATAGGCCAGGCCCACTCTTGGAGAGCAAGGCGGAATGTGCCCAAAATCACACAGTGGAAATGCACTTGCCGGAAAGTCAAAAAGAGGTTGGATCAAGTCAGAAAGATAAAGTTAGCAGGTCCGAGGTCACCCCAGGATAGAGAGTCAAGGATTTACGGGACACCGTGGACAATCTGTTGCAAGGGAGACCAGTCGGGACACAGTACCTGAAATGGTGAGAAAATTCCAGCGGAGGCAGTTGTTCCTGGCAGCGGGTGCAAGTCAGGGCTTCGTCCAGGGGAAGAGATGATCTCGACGTGGAGGAAAGCTGGACGTCGTTGCACTGCCAGGGAAGAAACCAGCCGCGGAGTTTCCCGGTTAAAGGGTACAACACACCTTGATTCGAAATATTAATGAAGGCACACAATGCCATGCAAAATGGGGGGTGGTGGATGGAGAACACACCTAGATTTGAAAACAAAGGTACACAATACAATGCAAGTGCGCTTATGACAGTGTGCTGATTAAGCTGCCTGCTGCATACTGACGGTTGAATACTCGGTTTGTCTACCTGACTTTGCTTTGCGAGTTTGAATCACCGGATTGGATCAGCAGTGGTATGGACATTGGCTATAGAGCCTATATGCATGGATTTATGCAATGACATTAGCCATTAGCTAATACATGCTGTCTTACATTCACAGTGACTGCACTGCAAGAGCCCTACCACCTCACCGGTATGCCTTATTATCTGAAACGCTCGTGCATCTAGCGCGCGCGCATTCTCGAAGTGCGCTTCTGAAAGTGTGCTGATAACGCTGATAGGGCTGGAGGGTGTGGAGGGTATAGTAAGAATTATATTACTGTTTTAATTTCAACTTTAAGAATATTTATTGACTTTTATATACAGTGGCTCTTTATCATATGTCATTGACATATAATCTAACCACTGCCATGCCTTCTCCTCAAAAAATAGCTCTCGCCATGGCAGTAACAAATTTGACATCCAAATGCTCAACACACTCCATAAGATTGTTACATAGTGCGAACAATATCAGTCGAGCGAAAACGTTGGCTCTTACGTCTGATATCAGAAAACTAAAGCCTTGTCCTGGTTCCTTTTCCCCTGAAGGTTGAGGCTGACGGGAGTCCAACTGTGAATCACAAAACAACCTCGAATGAACGAACAACTTAGTGACTCAAACAATGTTGCACCAGTACCTATAAACGTCTGCACTCTATCGGACTTGCTTATAGCGGCTCTACCTGATGGTGATGTTACTTCAGCCCCTGATTTACGAGTGATGAATGAAAGGACGAATGAAAGAAATGTTGCAGCTGTGGTACGTATAAGCGATCATAACAATATTCAAATGTATGCCTGACCAAACACAGACAACCTCACAAGGCGAGGACCAACAGATTTTCACCTTGGAGGATCAGTGTAAAGCAATTGAAAAATCTATTGTCTTGTTTTTGACGGGATCCTCCAAGAATGTGATCCCCTGCCAGACGAATTCGAGAGATCCTGATAGATTCCCATTAGGACCCTCTCTTACTAACCGTTCACTTCATTCAAACTTAATAACATACTCTGATGTGGCTAACAAGGATAACTTTCAGATACCCTTGCATCACAAACTTGGCAAACCAGTAGACCGAGGCAATCGACGTCTAACTCCACAAACAGAGCTCCTAAATAGTCGGTCAAATAATACACAAACTCAAATATGTTAGCTGTAATTCAAAAACTCATCACAGTTTTATACTTCAATGTAGAGGGGGAGCTTTTCCAACCTATGATCTAAATAGACCTTCGATTCTAAATATTTTCGAAGAGATTCCAAAGTTGCAAGAAATAGCTTCAAGTGATCTTGCACAAAATGAATTTTTACATCACTATGATACCACTGTAGCGAGAATATGGATGACATCTGGAGTTGCCAGAAATGTCATATGGCAGGCTCGTGATGAATTATACAATATGGGTTTCTTGCTACTGCATCAACCTAATTTAATCTCTGGAAATGATTGTAATAGAGAACAAGTCACCTTGCCTTTGTCATTCAAACCATGGCTTACAGCTCCCTTGACTATTTCTTGCTCTCATACAAATTCTCCAGCACCACGAGTGGTCTCAGAGACAAATTTGACATTAGATAGCCATAGAAATTAACAACCATTCATTGGGAAGCTCACCACTTTTAAGCTAGCCTCTTGGAACACTCGTGGCTATGCCCACCTAATTACTTCTTCCATAGATCTACTAGCTGACTATGATATAATTATGCTACAAGAGGCATGGCTTACTTCTTGGGATAACCATGCTATCATCCTGTTGCCGGCCTCCCAACCAATTCGATGCAGACCTGTGGCGGGCCTACTGATGGCTGTTAAATTGTCGGCAAATCTTACGGTCAAACCGTGAGCCGTGCTATGCCCTTATATTCATTTAGTGAAGATTGAATCTGACTCTTTTGTGATCGCTGCTGTAAATATATACTGGAATCATGCTACGCTCACTTGTGAACAATTCTTACAAGATCTTGAAGACATTCTTGATCTTATTAGCGTTGACAGATTACACGATAGTTGCGGGTGATCTAAATATAAATTGCCTGGTGCAACAGAATAGGGTATTATCCAACACATCAATTAGCTGGATCCCACGTATGGAAGATCGCAATCTCTTGATGTTAAATGACATAAATGCTGGGGATAACTTAGATGTTCCTACATAGCAGAGAGGGTCTCACACAACATGCATTGATTATATATATATGTAGATAGAAATCTCTTTGCCAGAATGAATACATTTGAGTTCATTCCTAAGGTGATAAGTGATCATCACATATTATCTGCATCATGGTCCCTGACTACTTTGGCTCCAACATCAAATCCAGAACAATATAAATCTCAACTAAACTGTTCTATCAAAGGCAACCGGTTTCACTGGACATCAGATAAATTATAGGACTTCATGCTAGATGTCTCATATCCTGCAGAAGTACGCTTTCCAGGTCTTATCCATAAAGAAGGCCTTTATGTGGCAGCCATGCAGATATTCAAGACAAAGGGCGATAGGCAAGATAAATCTGCTATTATACACTCCCATACATATGATGCGGATATACGACTAAGAAAATCTGAGAAAGGCCACTCGGGCACGTAAATATCTACCACTTGAGCTAAGAGTGTGTGAAGTATATAAACTCAAAACCAAACCTATTAACTGGATAAAAGCGTGACAAGCTCAAATGTACCTTAATGATGCCCAATGCATGCTATGCTCTCTTATATCTAAGAGCTCAGCCCCGATATGGGCACTCATGAAAAAAGTTACATCGACGATAGTCCAAATAAATGCTGTTCCTGAAGCGGTTTGGATTTAGTATTACAACTCGCTTTATGCTGCTACTACCTGGGATAACATTCTCCCTTCCACATTAGTCAACCCCCAGGTTGAATTTACCGTCTCTGAGGAAGATTTAGTATTTTTTATATCTAAACTATCTTCCTCTCGTGTGCCAGGCCCAGATGGCCTATCCAATAGTATGCTTAAGGCCCATCCACAAGTGTGGGCACACATTCTTCATGTGATATTCTCCCAGATCATACAGTTACATCATATTCCACCAACCTGGCAGAAATCCATAAACGTGCCCATTTATAAGAAGGGCGACCGGAACCAGCCCAAGAACTATATACCTATGGCATTATTAGATGTCCCAGGAAAGCTATTTGCACGTTGCATACTGAAGGAATTTAACATCTGGTCTAATCAGAAACATATCCACGATCCTCTCCAATAGGGCTTTATGCTGGGTTTGCAGACAGCAATCAACCTTCACACGTTGCATGCTATTAAAACACCAAGAAAGACAAAAGCGACAGCTCGTTTATGTAGCATTGATAGATTTTCAAATCGCATTTGATTCTATATCCGGGGAAATGCTATTTTGGAAGCTAAATAAAGCGGGCTGTCCGGATTATCTGCAACACTGGATTAGAGAATTCCACTCAAATACATCAATACAATTAAGACTGTCCTTAGATGGCAGATTGTCCCTCTCTAAACACACAGCTAGAGGGTTGAAGCAGGGCTGCTTACTGGCCTCTTCTTTAATTTAACTTTTTTATTTTGGATATTTGCAAAGGCTTTATTAATGTCATCTCTGAATCACCTTGCGTAGCCCAAAATGCAATCCTGTGGCTCTTTTATGCTGACAATTTAGTCCTGTTACCAAAGATGCCACAGGGTTTGCAAGCCTTGCTAAAGGAATTAGATTCATATG
Source organism: Ambystoma mexicanum (assembly GCF_040938575.1). NCBI lineage: Eukaryota > Metazoa > Chordata > Amphibia > Caudata > Ambystomatidae > Ambystoma > Ambystoma mexicanum. Next base: position 858,512,007 of record NC_090932.1, on the reverse strand, counting down.
TCTGCAAATATGAATTGATTTTCAACCATTCGAAATCTAAAGTTATCATTTTTGACACCAGACAAAAAAGCAAATGCCATAAATTCAAATGGGCCTTACAAATAAAGAGCTTAGAACCAGCACAACAGTATAAGTATTTAGGACTTATTGTCAATGATCAGTTTTCAGAGGCCACTTATTATTGTTACACAGCTAAGAAAATGCAAACTGCGGCAGCTCAAGCAAGCATAATAAATCGGAAATATGGGAGATTCTCTCTAACACCAGTGCTAACATTCTATATACAGAAATCGGTTCCCACAACCATCTATGGTGCAGAGACACGTAACTGACGAGGCCAACTTTACTGGACCACTCTTGAGGGTTCATATTGGAAGAAGCTATTACAATTACCTAAATGTATATCCTTGTGCATTTTAAGGTTTGAGCTGGACCTTGTATCTTTATACGCAATGTATATGTGGAAATTGTGTAGCCTTTATAGAAAATATATAATGAAGAGCAAAAAAGGCTCATTGCTTTATGTGATGTTGCAATATGTGAATACAATGGATCACAAACATATTAACTTGTGGTGACTGAAAGTACAAGAATTTATGATTTCAGAAGATGTAACGCCAGACATCCTAATTCACAATCTTAACAAAGCTAAGAAAAATATCTGGGAGTGGGATTGGTGTAACACCAGATTAGAATGTCTCAATTGCAAGCATATGAAGATCTATGCATCTTTTGATAAAAAACCTCAACTCCTGAATCATATATCATTCAGTGAGTGCAGAGTGAGCTCGCAGACTTTGGCAGACCTTGGCTGGACCTCGTGGGACCCCTGGGGCGGTGTTTCCCATTCCAACACGCCAACACTGACGGCTGACGCCCTCGATCAACTCATCTCAACTTAACTTCACCGGATTACCGGTACCGTTCCACGATGGAGGTCCGCCCGCCCGACATTAACATCCGCGAGCCAAGACCCGACTCAGGACCTGAGGTACTTTTGTTAAACAACACTACAACTCCTGGCTTGGAACCAGCTCGCCCCCCACAACCAGCCGCCATTGAAAGCTCATCTTCCACCCCCACCCCTTCCCGAACCTTTGCCTTACCGTTCTCCCCCTGCCATCCCATACCTGCCCCCCCTCCCCCATACCTACCCTTCCTATCCCAGTACCCGTCTCCCGCACACCATCCTTACCTTCTGTTCCGTTCCGAGCGGCCTCGGTGGACCGTGGCTCTGTGGGATCCGAGGAGGAGGGGGAGGGGCCCTCCGTGCAAGGAGAGAGCCTGCCGTGCATGCTGCGCGCCGAATGCCTACGAGGAAGCGTTGTGAGGGGCTGGCGCTCCCCAGGCGGGCAGCGCGGCCCTTGGCCTCATTGGGCCCGATCGCTCAGACCTTGCAGCCCGTGGATCCGGCGGACGAGCCGGCGATGGGGCTGGCCGTCCCGGCGGAGTGTGGAGAGGCGGTGGGCTCCGGCTCCCTTGGCTCGGATGACCGAGCGGCCCACAGTGTGTGTGAGTTATTGGGCCGTCTCGTGGACGAGGATTCCCAGCGGCCCATCTCAGCCTCGGCGGAGCTGGGGAGGCGGATCTGCCCCTCTCCTCCGGGGAACGTGGCTCCTAGTACATCTTGTGGGCAGATAGACCCGTTTCCATGGCATAAAGGAGATTTAAACCTCGACACAACGGACACTGCAATTCCCCTAGAGGGAAACGAAACGGCAGCGGCACCTACCCAGGTGGAAACCTATTCCATCACTCCAAAAGGATCATTACTTAACGTCGAGGTCCACCAAATACCCAATTGGAATTCCTTGCCGAGCCCTAAAGAGACCTCTCACCACTTAGAGTTAGTTACAGACACTGTTGAGTGCACGACAAGTCCAATTCCTTTTTCCAATTCAGACCTTCACCTACTTGATGCGGGCACCTTCAATAAGGATGAGGCTCCATCGTCAGAGCCTGGAAGATCGGCAAGCTGTCTCCCTAACACACCTTTGAAGAAAATACATCAAGTAGCCCAGGCGATGTATGCTCAACAAGCTCCCCACCTACAGCCTAAAAAACTAGATAAAATCCTGTTAGTTGAGGAAGATCCGAATCCAACTACCAAAATCTACATTAAACGACATCGTAATACAGGTAGTAAGTGCAGAAAAAGGCAGACCATGAAACCAACGGTCCCGCAAAACAAAAAAATGGGACCCATGAAACATCCTGCATTACCGGTCACCGAGGCGACCATGAATAACTTCTTTAAAAGGAAAATGGATAGCCAGTGGATTCCCCAGGCTGAAATCTCTGACAACGAAATTTTGGATAGTTTAAACCATCAAGAGCACCCTGCCTCTCCCTCAAATTCAGCGCCAGGGGGTCATCTCAAAAAACTTCAAGACGTACAGTGCAGAACACCGCCACCAGCGGCAAAAGACCCTTCTGTGGTAAGATGGCACTGCACTCCTAAACTTATATCAACAAAGGAAATAATCAAACTAAGCACTGAACCAACTCCTGACACTGCTGTAATCTCACTAAACAAAGGAGGTGAGAAGCTACCTACCACACCCCCGAAAGAACGCTCAACCGCAGTTCATACAGAGTCTTCCACAAACCCGGTTTGTCAGGGCTCTGACCAAAGGAGTATGTTTGATGCTCCAAGTCCTCCTGTTTCAGTACCAGCAGCCATCAAGTCTCCTCACCACAGAGGAAAGAGTCCTGCTTCAACAAAAACTAGAGGATCCACCAGTTCGTTTAACATTCCTAGTACGCCGACACAACTGAGAAGACCGAACGATGGAGGCTATTCGACACCCCAATCAACGCCTCAACACAAAAAGGCAGACCTGATGTCTATTATGTCAACGGTGACGGTTGCGCTTGCTCCATTTAGCAAGCTGTACGAGAGCATCAACGACACCTTACAAGACCAGACGTCCCTAATAGCATCAATGCAGTCAAAGCTGAACTATCTCGAAGGCTTCATTGTCGGTAACAATGGTAATCTTGCTGCAAAAATAGACCAATCGCTCAAAACGGCTCTCTCCAAAACCCTACTGCCCACGTTCGGCACATTGGGGGTCCAAGTAAACAGAGTGTCAACATCTACTCAAACAATTCTGGTCCCACCCCCACCTGAAGTTAAGGACCACCACGAGGCCGAAGTCTCCAAAACACGCGATAATAACGTCTGTGAAACAGAAAACCTGTTGGATCCCCTCGACGCATTAATCGCGATAATAGACGAAAACAATAAACCCTTCCATAAGGATTACCGAACCAAACCCTTCACTGGACCCAAGCCCTCAATGCTAAATCCTTTCTCCTACACAAAACCTTTGGGTCACCGAATGGCCACCACCAAAGGTCCAGATCAAATCCCGAAGGTTTTTTCCTACGGGATTTTTAACCAACAACAGACGGCGTTTCACTTTGGTGCAAAGAAAAATCCAAAAAAGATTGTGACGTTACAATGTTCCCAATCAACAAAGAATGAAACCAAGCGGGTGGAACGAACCCAAGACCTAACAACCAAGTCTCAAGCTGCAAAATCTATTCTGATGAACCATCAACCGATCACAATAAACTTAACAGGATCAGAGGAGTTATCGGACTCAGTAACGACTGTTGAAGACCGACCTGACTGGAGCCCGATATCGATTGACGAAATTGGCTCTGAACCAAGTAAGAAAAAATCTTCCAAACGGAAAGCTACAGAAGCAGGTATTCCATCAGACAAACGAGAACCACCAATCAAAGTTCGTCTGCACGACCAACCATCAATAGAACTGCGTGTAGCTAAAAAATATCCAAAAAAACAAAATGACTGCCTAGAAATCCCAAAGATCCAAACAGTCAACAAAAAAAATGATAATCACGCAACAAGAACATCAAATTCCTCCCATCGAGGAATCAGACCTCGGTCCGTGAGTCCACGTTCCCGCAATCCTGTGAGAACACCCGAGTACAGAACTCGCTCACACGAAATGCAATACGAATCTAGTAACAGATCTCAACTACTCTCTCAGAACCAGCGTGCAGCAATAACTATCAAAAATTCGATAAGGCAGAAGAGTGAAAGAGACCCAAAGGCCTTAACGAAGCAAATCATAAGCGACACCATTATCAGGTTGAAGAAGATCAACCCAAACGGGGGAGAAATTACATTGAACAGAACCAATATCCTGAAAATAATGGCCCAAATTCCAAGCCTAAGACAGATTAGAAACTACGACTTGTGGATGGTGGAACCAAGTACATCAGGAAGAACGGACTATTCATACATTCATTTAAACTCGGAAATCATCAAGAACCAACTGATGAAGGAAATAGAATCACTGACGATCCTCGGTTACGAACTTACAGAAATTAAGCGGTCAAACAATCAAACTGAACCATCAGCTCGATCACTGACGGGCCTGAGAGAACCGACAACCTCACCATCAAAGCCCGTTCCTTCTCGTATCCATTTTGTTAGCAGGATGGATCACCTACGAGCATCTGACAATAACCGAATAAGTGGGAAACCAAGAAGACGCACAGCTCCAGATGCGGACCTCGATTCTTCGACTAATCGTCACAGGGGACAGCTAGCGTTCGAGCAACCCCAAGTAAGATCGCAGAGAAGTTTACATCAGCTTCAGAATCTAGCACCATCGAAGCAACTGGAAAAAACAGCGGAGAGAATTAAAAGGCCTTGGACATGGTCTAAGGAAGAAGTACAACGTAACAAGAAAAATTAGCAACTACCTTTAGAAGATGGAACTAACTCATCAGGTGCAGGAAAAAAGGAAAATCGACTTAAAACAGACCTAAAGAACCCCCTAAAACTGGGAACATGGAACACACGTGGATTTGAGCACCTAACTAAAATAACGGATGTCAACTTAGGCATCTTTGATATCCTATGTCTGCAGGAGACGTGGCTGACCACTAAACCACAACTAGATGGGTATGAAATAACATTTTCAGCAGCAACAAAGGGAACCTTGGGTCGACCGTCTGTAGGGCTAATCACGGCTCTCAGATCAGGATCGGGAATCAAAGTAATCGAAGTTCTGGTTACACCTAAATGGATCCAGGCGATGATCTTAAACCAAACATTCACCCAGGACCCTTCCCAGATTTCGAACGAGGGGAAAACCCTCTTACTTAATATATACTGGAATCCAGATGCAACACCTATTGAGGAATTCGAATCCACCCTCTCAAATGTGTTCGACGAAGCCGACGAAAAAACACCACAACATCATAGTAAATGGGGATTTCAACGCAGAATGCGAAGGGATAGGGGAAGTCGGCAAACAACAAAACACTTCGGTAAGAAAAAGAGGGAAACTGCTTGAGCATCTCATGAAAGCAAGGGATTTGCATAACCTTCACCTGATGCGTACCAACGCAAATCTGGAGATCCCGATGTGGGAAAGAGGGAACCAACACGCTTCGATAGATCACGTATTCGTCTCCAAGGACCTACTTCAGGCGATCCATTCCTTTGCGGTTAAGCGGACGATGTTCAGCGACCATAACCTTCTCATTACGGAGGGGAAGAACTGCAGACCTCATTCTCTCGCATACCCAATTCCCCTGGAAAAGTCGACCACGGGTAATCGGGTAAAGATATCGGAAAAAGGACTCCGAGAAATTGACTTTCAATACTCCAATCTCCAAGCTAACGGTGAGACTCCGGGAACTACTGTCAGAGACGCCCTGGATTACACCCCTTTGCTGACCAATTTCTTGATACCAATATCAAAAACCCGCAACCTGGCAATTGCCCCCAACCACCGATATAACATCGACTTGGTGGAAAAAAGAAGGTCCCATCGACGCTTAAAGAAAGCCTACGCTAATAAACCCACCGCAGAAAATCTTAACCTGTGGAGGCTGGCTGTCCGTGAGTATAAGAGCTGGCTTAGACACTACCGGCACAAACTCTATCAACATGACGCAGAACAAATGCTGTCAGCCATCTGCGGAAATAAACCCAAAGAATTCTGGAACCTGATTAAGGGAACTCTCAATAAAACATCCGGAGACATCCAGAACAACGTAGGAGAGGCCAAGTGGATAACCCACTTCTCAAACCTGTTCGCACCGATAGTTGACAACAACTTTTCGTTGGGTTTTGGCACCAGAACAACAGTCCAGGACACCGGATCTTGGAATATCCCGGCTGATGAAGCATCGATCCTACTAAAAATAACTAAATTGAACAACTCGAGGGCCCCCGGCCCGGATGGCCTCTGCAACGCCGAGCTTAAGTCCCACCCAGAACTATGGGCTACGATAATGAGTAAGATCTTCAAAAACTGCAACCGACTCCAGGATATCCCTCCGTCTTGGCAAAGAGGCATTATTGTACCTATTTTCAAGAGGGGTCCCATAGACGACCCGGGTAATTATAGACCGATTGCCCTTTTGGACGTCATGGGTAAGGTGTTTGCATCTCTGGCCCTGGACGTTTTTCAAAAATGGATTACGGACTCGGACCAAGCGGACCCTTTTCAAAACGGCTTCGTAAAAAACTCTGGAACATCAACCAACATCTTTTTAGTAAGCTCTCTGAAAGCCAATGTATTGCAGGGAGGACCTCCCATTTACATGGCTTTTATTGACCTGGTCCAAGCCTTCGACCAGGTCAACAGACAACGATTATGGGCCAAATTCGAAAGCTTAGACTGTCCAAGCGACATCTTGGAACCCATAAAAGCCTTACATCACGGAACGTCAATACGGGTGCGACTAAGCGCCGAAGGCAGATTGTCAAAGGAAATACTTACATCAAAGGGGGTAAAGCAGGGATGCCCGCTAGCACCAGCCCTGTATAACGCATATATAGCGGACTACAAGAAATCGTCGGAACTGATTAGAAGTTTCCCTCCATCCTTAGGAGGCTCAAAAATCGAGAGACTACTCTATGCAGATGACATCATCCTCATGGATTTAACTCCGATAGGCCTGCAGCGCCAATTAGACAATTTAACACACTATATGGCAGAAAACAACTTAAGACTGAATAAAGAAAAAACAAAAATTTTAATACTGGAACAGCAGCTACAAGACGGAAAAAATTCACTTGGTATGGAGAGGGGAAGAAGCTGGAAACTGTCGAGGCTTTTAAATACCTGGGCATTATGATCAGCAACGACAAGGAAGAACAAGCCATGCAGGAGGCCCTCTGGACAAAACTGAAGAAGCTTACGGCGCAGGCCAAAGCAGTGGACAGGAAGCACGGAAGATTTTCCATCATTCCCGTTATAAGATTTTACAAAGCTAAAGTCGTTCATGTCCTGATTTATGGCATGGATGCAATGCCACTGATCCCTGACTCAATCTGGCCCAAACTTGAAGGTTTCTTCTGGCGGGGTGTCCTAAACCTGGCCACCTCGACACCGATAACATTGATAAGAAGAGAATTGTGTTTATCCTCTCTCCGGGCCTTAAAGATGAGATCGACCATCATGCTATATCGCAAAGTCTTTGACTCCCCAAGAAATAGAGTTTTGGACCTTATTAGGAGAGAAACTCGCTACGGGAACAACACAATGTTGACCAAATGGGCCCAATACAACCTCTCCATTCTCCAAGAACTGAACCTCAATCTGGAAATATTAATACAAAACCCCAACCAGGTATCAAAGAAACTTCGTGAAGCTGACTGGATAAACACCCTGGAAGTCGCAAACAACTATTCGATGACAGCCAACCTACCCAGCACGCCGATGAAACTCGACGGGGTATGTGGATATCTACACAAGTTCCCAGACAAATGGCTAAGCAGAACTTTTTTAAGGTTCAGACTAAACCAATTGAAAACTAACGAAGTCCTAGCGACCCGAAATCAATCCAGCTCAAACAACTGTCGGTTTTGTGAAACATCGGACACCGTGGAGACTACTAAACATCTGATCCTCGAATGCCCGGGCCTAACAGAGAACAGACACCGATTCTTGGCCGATCCTTTGAAGAATTATCGCACCCTCGATTCAGAAAATCTATGGGCCTTATTGGCTAGCGGTAACAACAGAAGATGCATCATCGGTCTCTCTCTGTTTTTGGAAAAACTGAACTTGTGAAATTGGCCTTTCTGATAAAAGACCCCATTTGGAACTAAAAATGAACAATTCAATAATCCATCATTGGTCGGATTCCCTTCCTTTTTTGTAAAAATTGTAAAACAATTAAACCAAATAAAAAAATTAAAAAAAATTTCAAACAGATCTAAATTGAAATATCAATTTGATAATTTGACAAAGATGGAAAGACAAGCATTACACCGACTTAAAAAAGATCATAATCTGGTCATTAAAGGTGCCGACAAAGGAGGGAAAATAGTGGTTATGAATAGAGAAGATTATGTGGAGATGGCAATGAGACATCTGAATACACCTAATTGTTACACCAAACTAAACTCTAATCCTAAATTTGAGATACATACGGAAATACAAGATGCAATTAAAACCTGGCACAGACAAGGATTAGTTACAGATGATGAAAAGTTCTTTTTGGAAATGAAACAACCAACACTACCAACAATATACTTTTTACCCAAAATACATAAAGAATACACCAGAATTCCAGAAGGAAGACCCATCCTGAGTGGAATAGGTTGGGTAACCATGAATATGGCACAGTATATCGACAATATTCTAAGACCGTTGGCCACTAAAACCAAATCTTACCTGAGAGATACAACCGAAACGATTAATAAATTAGCAGGGATAGAATGGCAACAAGGCTATCGTTTGGCAACTTGGGACGTACGGTCCTTATATACATCAATCAGACATGATACCGCAATAGAAACCATAGACTATACATTTTCAAAGGAAACTGCATCTAACTATCAAGCAGTAAATATGTTGAAAGAAATGCTCCTACTGACATTACAGAATAACATATTCGTCTTTAATGGCCAATTTTTCAAACAAACACAAGGAGTGGCAATGGGCATCAAATATGCACCTGCCCTTGCCAACTTAACCATGGCGATGTATGAAGATAAACATATCTACATGGACAAAGAATATGAAGCTAATGTTATACTTTGGACACGGTACATAGATGATGTACTTATTATCTGGAAAGGGCAGGAGGGATCCCTGGAAGACTTCAGAAAAAGAGCAAATAAGAACACTATGGGGATAGAATTTACAGGAACTGACAGCACTAAGGAAATCAACTTTTTAGACCTGAACATTTATGTAGAAGACGACCGTCTCAAAACCAAAACTTTCAGGAAAAATACTGAAGCAAACTCCACCTTATTCTCTACCAGTTGTCATGCTAACTCTGTGATAAAAAATATACCTAAAGGAGAATTCATTAGGGCGAGGAGGAATTGTTCTGAACAGGAGAAATTTGAAGAAGAGTGTAAACTACTCACAAGGAGATTCCAATTAAGAGGATACAGGAACAACACCATAGCTCAAGCTAAAGAAAAGGCTTCCAAAATTGATAGAGCAAGCACCTTAAAGACAATAAAAACTACTCAAGATGATAGACAAGAGATAAGCTTCATCACGAACTACTGTGCAAATAATAAAATATTGAGAAAGATTTTAAGGAAGAATTGGCATCTTCTGCAACTAGATGAAAATGTTCGGAAATACATCAATGACATACCCACGTTGACGTACAGACGGGCCAAAACCATCAAAAACATTTTAAGCCCTTCACTCCTTCCAGAAGAGAAAGAAACCTCATTGACGTGGCTTCCGCCACCAACAACAGGATTTCGGAAATGTGGAACATGCACAATGTGCAAATATACTCAAAATAACATAGTGACTTTCAAGGACAAATATGGTATATCACATAAAATTGTTGATCAGATTAATTGCAGAAGTAAGTTTGTGGTTTACGCTATTATTTGTCAATGTGAAGATATATACATAGGGAGCACTATTAGGGAACTTAGGATAAGAATAAGGGAACACATCTCAAGTATTGGTAGCCAGGATACCAACTTACCCTTAGCTCAACATTGGCAACAAAAACATCAATTAATTGATAAGAAACATCTAAAATTTATTGGACTCAGAAAAGTGACTATGGGACCAAGAGGAGGAAACCTTGAAATTAAATTGAGGCAAGAGGAAGCAAAATTAATTTGTAAATTTCGTTCAGTGGAAAGAGGCTTAAATTCAGAACATGAGATGTCCTCCTTTCTTTAAATAAAGAAAATAATGGTTAACCAAGTTCAACATAACGTGATTTAAAAATAGTTGTTTCCAGTACTTTTGTATGTGTATATAATAATTTATATCTTTTTCTTCGGGGTAACACCATTTGGAAAGGGTCGAATAGGCATATAATAATATTTTATACACCAGGTTCAGAAACTTCAATTAACAACCAGAGGGCAATGCTGGAATGGCATGTTAAGAAATTGGGACAGCTCTGTCTAAAAACATAGCTTTCCGGAATCAGTTTTCTATGTACAAAGGTACATATAAGCAAATTCTTACATACATAACTAACTTAGAATAAGCCATCGATGATTAGGGACCTAAACCAATGTAATGATAAGTGTAACAAACAAGGAGAACGTGATCTCCATAAGTCAAAATTGAAATTTTCCCAAAATATGGCCGCGGGTTTAAAAATAGAAAAAGGACTGTCAGGGACACGATCGGAACAGTTTTTGACTATAGCCTAGTTATGTATATTGCACCTTAGAGACAAAATTACCTTATTGATAAATTTAAATCAGTGCTGGACCAGGGACTTTCAAGAAATGTGATTTATTGGTAAATTATCGAGAAAAAATTTTTTTTGTTTAAAACTCCGTCCTGGATTAGTAAATCATAATTGATATATATAAAAGAAGTATTTTAACTTGCGTCAAAACAACAATTGACATTTTGATCGTATTGTGCAAGAATTAGGACGAAAGTAATAAACATAGTAGTAGGACTAAGCGGTACCGTTAGTAAGCTGACAATAATATCAGTACCTAGATGCAGAATGCACGGGGACTTTTAGAAACGGAATACGCTCGCAAGGAGCAGGTAAGCGTGCTGAGGGGGCTCTGAAATGGGGGTCCTGTTTATACGGTCCAACTACACGTGGCGACCACGTGGCATTACTCTTTGGATCTAGTCATAATAGTGAGAGATGCCAAGAGGCATTGCAATGATCAACACAGTTAAACATGGTTAATGGCACTGATACTCACGCTCTCCGCCGAGAAAATAACAGCCCCATTGAGTATTTGAAGTGATTTGACATAACGCGGGGCAAATAAACTCACTAATGAGCCTTATGATGTTTATGTTTTAGGGATTTAACCCATGACCATTGAAATTAAGCATTCAACTTATGAATTTTGAACGAAACAGATTAGGTAAGAAATAAGAGTGAGCGACACACTCAATGATGAACACATAAAACAATAATGAAGCGATCTTTTATCAATCAATTTCTAACAATAATTTTCTTTCTCATTGTGTTTTGTCAAATATTTCTGTTTCTCCATTTTGAAAAACGTTTTTCTCATTCCTAACAATCCCACCCTACCCCCTCCCTCAAAATGGCCATTCATCAATGTTGTTTAATTTTTGATTGGGTGCATTTTTGGATTTATAAAAATGGTAATTTTTGTTATGTAATGTTTAACTAGCCCTGATTTGAAAAAGACATAGAATGTCGAAACACGTGTAATCATATAGGGCATTTTTCTAAGGAACCAAAGGAGTAATAAAAAATCAATGACTTAACTTGGAGTATAAGAAGCATTGATTTATCTTTTCTTACAACGATACGACAAGGGCGCATGATATTAGTAAGAGTAACACAACCCTTATATACATTTTCGAACGGAGCAAGGGGGCCAGGAAGACTCCGTTGTTACCTAGGCATGCGACCGTAATTGGTGAACAATAAACTATTATCAAAAAGGGCGCTGAGGTCCAATTGAGGAGGTACCCTATAAAAAAGGCTCCCCACATTTTCAAGAACTATTCGATGACAGCCAACCTACCCAGCACGCCGATGAAACTCGACGGGGTACGTGGATATCTACACAAGTTCCCAGACAAATGGCTAAGCAGAACTTTTTTAAGGTTCAGACTAAACCAATTGAAAACTAACGAAGTCCTAGCGACCCGAAATCAATCCAGCTCAAACAACTGTCGGTTTTGTGAAACATCGGACACCGTGGAGACTACTAAACATCTGATCCTCGAATGCCCGGGCCTAACAGAGAACAGACACAGATTCTTGGCCGATCCTTTGAAGAATTATCGCACCCTCGATTCAGAAAATCTATGGGCCTTATTGGCTAGCGGTAACAACAGAAGATGCATCATCGGTCTCTCTCTGTTTTTGGAAAAACTGAACTTGTGAAATTGGCCTTTCTGATAAAAGACCCCATTTGGAACTAAAAATGAACAATTCAATAATCCATCATTGGTCGGATTCCCTTCCTTTTTTGTAAAAATTGTAAAACAATTAAACCAAATAAAAAAATAAAAAAAAAAAAATATCATTCAATTTCCCTCAGCAAAATATTCTAACTTATATATCCTATTCAGACTGAACATTTGTCACACAAAAGAGATTCTGGCCAAATGGCATTTAATACAAACTGATACAAACATCTGTTGCTTTTGTAAGAAAGCTACCGAAGCTGAAACACGTATCCATTTGATTGTGGAATGTCCTCTATTAATGACCTTGAGGAGGAAATATTTTGAACATTTGTTTGTTGGATATTGTGTGATGACACCTGAAATGTTCTGGAGCTTGATATATAATGCACAAACAACAGCAATGCGCTTGGCTATAGCCAACCTCCTGTTAGCACTGAATTTGGACGAGGAGAAAGGAGAGACAAACAACAATATGATTACTGTTTGCTAGTATGAAATGATTCTGCATTGACAGATTTATACTTGATCAGCACTTACTTTGATGATGAAATAAATGTATATAGGTGCTACTGTAAACATTAATGTATCTGATGGATGGATTGTATAGCATAAGTGTGTTTTTGTTGATGTTATTGTTGACAATATTGAACATTTGTTTTGACAACTAAATCAAAAAAAATGCAATGCAAAATAGAGGTGGAAAAACACACCAAGATTTGAAATAGTAAGAAAGGCACACAGTGCAATGCAAAATGGAGTATGTGGGATGGAAAACACACCTAGATTTGAAATATTAAGAAAGGTACAATGTGCAATATGGGGGCGTTGGATGGCGAACACCAAGAATCTAAATATTAATAAATGAACACAATGCAATGCAAAATAAGGACCTGTGATGGAGAACACACCTAGATTCGAAAAATGAAGGCATGCAATGTAAAATGAGGGTATGGGACTGAGAACACACGTAGATTCAAAATATTAAGAAAGGCACAAAATGCATTGCAAAATGGAGGTGTAAAAATACACCTAAATTTGAAATTCTAATGAAGGCAAACAATGCAAAATTGGGGTGTGGAATCGAGAACACACCTAGATTACAAATATTAAGAATGGCACAATGCAATGCAAAATGGAGGAGGAAAAACACACCTAGATTTGAAATATTAAGAAAAGCACAATGTGGAAAATGGGGGCGCGAGATGGCAAACACCTAGATTCGAAAATATTAATAAAGGCAAACCATGCAATGCAAAATGGGGGTGTGGCATGGAGAACACACCAAGACTCAAAATATAAAGAAAGGCACACAATGCAGTGCAAAATGAGGGTTTTGGGGTGGAAACACACCTAGATTTGAAATATAAAGAAAGGCACACAGTGCAATGTAAAATGGGGTGTGTTGGGTGGAGAACACACCAAGATTTGAAATATTAAGAAAGACAATGCAAAATGGAGGTGGTACACACCTAGATTTTAAATGCTAAGAAAGGCACACAATGCAAAATGGGGGTGTAGGGTGGAGAACACACAGATTCGAAATATCAAGGAAGGAACACAATGCAAGGAAAAATGAGGGTGAAAAAACACACCTCCATTTCTAATACAAAAAAGGCACACAATATTTCAAATATAGGTATGTTTTCCACTTCCATTGTGCATTAAGCAAGGAACGCAATGCAAAATGGAATGTGTGGGATGGAGAACACACCTAGATTCGAAATATTAATTAAGGCACACAATGCAATGCAACATGGGGTGTGTGGGATGGAGAACACACAGATTCAAATTTTAACAAGGGCACACAAAGCAATATGGAGGTGGAATAACACCCCAAGATTTCAAATAGTAAGAAAGGCACACACTGCAATGCAAAATGGGGATTGTGGGATGGAGAACACACCTAGATTTGAACATTAACAAAGGAACGCAATGCAATGCAAAATGGAGGTGAAAAACATTCCTCAATTTCTAATACAAGAAAGGCACACAATGCAAAATGGAGGTGGAAAACACAGCTAGATTTGAAATAGTAAGAAAGACACACAATGTAAAAAAAAAATGGAGGTGGAAAAAACATACCAAGATTTGAAATATTAAAGTAAGGCACACAATGCAATGCAAAATGTGGAGTATGGGATGGAGAACACACCTAGATTTGAAATATCAAGAAAAGAACACGATGCAATGCAAAATGAGGGTATGGGACTGAGAACACATAGATTTGAAATATTAAGAAAGGTAAACAATGCAATGCAAAATGGGGTTGTAAAAACACATCTAAATTTGAAATATTAATGAAGGCAAACAATGCAAAATTGGGGTGTGGAATCGAGAACACACCCAAATACGGAATATTAAGAAAGGCACACAATGCAAAATGCAGGTGGAAAAACACACCTAGATTTGAAATATTAACAAAGGCACACAATGCTATACAAATTGGGGAGTGTGAGATGGAGAACACACCTAGATTTGAAATATTAACAAAGGCACACAATGCAATACAAAATGAAGGTGAAAAAACACACCTCCATTTCTAATACAAGAAAGGCACACAATATTTCAAATCTAGGTATGTTTTCCACATCAATGTTGCGTTAAGCAAGGCACACCATGCATTGCAAAATGGGATGTGTGGGATGGAGAACACAACTAGTTTTGAAATATTAAGTAAGCCACACAATGTAATGCAACCTGGGGGGTGTGGGATGGAGAACACACAGATTCAAATTTTAACAAGGGCACACAATGCAATATGGAGATGGAATAACACCCCAATATTTCAAATATTAAGAAAGGCACACACTGCAATGCAAGCTGGAGGTGGAATAACGCACCTAGATTTCAAATATTAAGAAAGGCACATAATGCAAGGCAAAATGAGTGTGTGGGATGCAGAACACCTACATTTGAATTATTAAGAAAGGCACACCATGCAATGCACAATGGGATGTGTAGGATGGAAAACACATTAAAAAACAATTAAGGCACACAATGGAGGTGGAAAAATACCTTGGATTTAAACATTAAGAAAGGCACACACTGCAATGCAAGTTGGTTGTGTGTGATGGAGAACACACCTAGATTCGAAATATTAATGAAGGAACACAATGCAGTGCAATATTGGGGGGTGGGATGGAGAACACAACTAGATTCAAAATATTAACAAAGGCACACACTGCAACAACGCAAGATGGAGGTGTGTGGGATGGAGAACACAGATTTTAAATATTAAGTATGGCACACCGTGCAATGCAAAATGTGGGGTGTGGGATGAAGAACACATCCTAGATTCTTAATATATGCAAAGGCACACAATGCAATGCAAAATGGGGTGTGTGGGATAGAGAACACTTCTAGATTCAAAATATTAATGAAGGCACACAATGCAATGCAAAATAGGGTGTGTGGGATTGAATACACACCTACATTTGAAATATTAAGTAAGGCACACAATGCAATGCAAAATGGGGGGTGTGGGATGAAGAACTTACCTAGATTCCTAATATAAATATAGGCATGCAATGCAAAATGGGGTGTGTGGGATGGAGAACACACATAGATTCAAAATATTAAGTAAGGCACACAATGCAATGCAGAATGGGTTTAAGGGATGGAGAACACCTAGATTCGAAAAACATTAAGAAAGGCACATAATGCAAAATGGATGTAAAATATTAAGAAAGACACACAATGCAATGCACAATGGGGATGTAGGATGGAGAACACACCTATATTCTAAATATTAAAAAGGTCATGCAATGCAAAATGGGGGGTGTGGGATGGAGAGCACACCTAGATTCGAAGTATTAAGAAAGTCACACAATGCATTGCAGAATTGAGATGGAAAAACACAACAGATTTGAAATATTAATAAAATGCACACAATGCAATAAAAATGGGGATGGAGAACCAACCAAGAATTGAAATATTAATAAAGGCACACAATGCAATGCAAAATATGGGGTAGGCGGGTGGGATAGAGAAGGCACCCAGATTCAAAATATTAAGAAAAGCATGCAATGCAAAATCGAGGTAGAAAAACACACCTGATTTGAAATATTAAGAAATGCACACAATGCAATGTAAAATGAGAGGGGCCGGAGAACAAATCTATATTCTACAAATTAAGGAAGGCACAAAATGCAATGCAAAATGAAGGTGGAATAACATACCCAGATTTGTAATTATTAAGGAAGGCGCACAATGCATAATGGGGGTGTGGGATCGGGAGACATATTAAGACAGACACAATGCAATGCAAAATGGGGGTTGGAGAACACACCTAGATAAAATATCACAAAGACAGGCAACTATATGGAAATATTAAGAAAGACAATGCAAAATGGAGGTGGTAAACACACCTACAATTTAAATACTAAGAAAGGCACACAATACAATGCAACATGGGGGTGGGGGTGGGATGGAAAAAATACCCAAATTCGAAATATTAATAAAGGCATACAATGAAAAATGGCGGTGGAAAAACACACCTAGATTTGAAACATTAAGAAAGGAATACAACGGAATGCAAAATGGAGGTGAAAAACATACCTAGATTTCAAATACAATAAAGGCACACAATATTTCAAATCTAGGTATGTTTTCCACCTCCATTTTGCATTAAGTAAGGCACACAATGCAATGCAAAATGGGGAGTATGGGATGGAGAGCAAACCTACATTCGAAATATCAAGAAAAGAACACATTGCAATGCAAAATGGGATGTGTGGGATGGAGAACACACGTAGATTTGAAATATTAACAAAGGCACACAATGCAATATGGAGGTGGAATAACACACCAAGATTTCAAATATTAAGAAAGGCACACAATGCAATGCAAAATGGGGTGTGTGGGATGGCGAACTAACCAAGATTTTAAACATTAACAAAGGAATACAATGCAATGCAAAATGGAGGTGAAAAAACACACCTCAATTTCTAATACACGAAAGGCACACAATGCAAAATAGAGGTGGAAAACACACCTACATTTGAAATATTAAGAGATTAACACAATGCAATGCAAAATGGGGTGTGTGGGATGGCGAACACACCTAGATTCTAAATATTTACAAAGGCACACAATGTAATGCAAAATGGAGGTGGAATAACACACCTAGATGAGAAATATTAAGAAAGGTACACAATGCAATGCAAGTTGGGGGGGAGGTGTTGAACACACCTAGATTTGAAATATTATGAAAGACACAAAATGCAATGCAAAAATAGGGGGTGTGGGATGGAGCACACAGAGATTCAAAATGTTAAGAAAGGCAAGGCACACAATGCAAAGTAGTGGTGGAAAAAACACTGAGATTTTATAATATTAGGAAAGGCACTCACTGCAATGCAAGTTGGGGGGGGATGTAGAACACACCTAGATTCGAAATATTAATGAAGGCACACAATGCAATGCAAAATCGGATTTATGGGCTGGAGAGCAGACCTAGATTTGAAAACAAAGGCACACAATAAAATGCAAAATATTGGGAATGGGGTGGGATGGAGAATGCACCCAGATTCAAAGTATTAAGAAAAGCACACAATGCATTGCAAAATTGAGGTGGATGGAGAACAAACCTAGATTAGAAATATACAGAAAGTCACACAATCCAATGCAAAATAAAGGTAGAAAAACACACCCAGATTGAATTTAGGAAGGCACATAATGCAAAATGGGCTGCGGGATCGAGAACACACCTAGATTGTACATATTATGACAGACACAATGAAATGCAAAATGGGGGGGTGGTATGGAGAACACACCTATATTCGAAATATTAACAAAAACACAATGCAATGCAAAACATTGGTGTGGGATGGAGAACAGCTAGATTTGAAATACTAAGAAAGGCACACAATGCAATGCATAATGGAGGCGGAAAAATGCCTAAATTTCAAACATTAAGAAAGGCACACACTGCAATGCAAGTTGGGGCGTGTGGGATGGAAAACACACCTAGATTCGAAGTAATAAGAAAAGCACACAATTCAATGCAAAATGGGATGTGTAGGATGGAGAACACATTCAAAAAATTAAGGCATGCAATGCAAAATGGATGTGGAATAACACACCTATATTCGATATATGAACCAAGGCACACAATGCAATGCAAAATGGAGTGTGTGGGATGGAAAACACACCTAAATTCGAAATATTAATGAAGGCACACAATGCCATGCAAAATGGTGTGTGTGGGATGGAGAACATGCCTAGATTCTTAATATAAGGAAAGGCACACAATGCAATGCAAAATGGTGTGTGGGATGGAAAACACACCTAGATTCGAAATATTAATGAAGGCACACAATGCAATGCAAAATTGGGTGCTTGGGATGGAGAACACCCCTAGATTCGAAATATTAAGAATGGCACGCAATAAAATGCAAAATGTAGGTGGAAAAACACCTAGATTTGAATTATTAATAAAGGCAAACAGTGCAATGCAAAATGGGGCGTGGGATGGAGATCACACTAGATACTAATTATTAAGAAAGGCACACAATGTAATGCAAAATACGGGGAGGGATGGAGAACACACCCAGATTCAAAATATTAACAAACACACACAATTCAATGAAAAATATGAAAGACGGGGGATGGAATGGGGAAGGCACCCAGATTCACAATATTAAGAAAAGCATGTAATGCATTGCAAGATCGAGGTGGAAAAACACACCTGATTTGAAATATTAAGAAAGGCATACAATGCAATGCAAAATGAGGGGCATGAATAACAAACCCAGATTTGAATGTTGAGGAAAGGCACACAATGCATAATGGGGGTCGAGGTAGGAGAACACACCTAGATTTGAAATATTAAGAAAGGCATACAATGAAAAATGGAGGTGGAAAAACACACCTATATTCGAAATATTAAGCAAGGCATTGAATGCAATGCAAACTGGAGGGTGTGGTATGGAGAACTCATCTAGAATTTAAACATTAACAAAGGAACACAATGCAATACAAAATGGAGGTGAAAAAACACACCTCATTTTCTAATACAAGTAAGGCACACAACGCAAAATGGAGGCGGAAAACACACCTAGATTTGAAAAGAACACAATGCAATGCAAAATGGGGTGTGTGGGATGAGAACACACCTAGATTTGAAATATTAAAGGCACACAATGCAATGCAAATTGGTGGGTGTGGGACGGAGAAAACACCAAGATTCGAAATATTAAGAAAGGCACACAGTGCATTGCAAGATGGGGGGGGTGGAGAACACACCTAGATTCGAAATATTAAGAAAGGCACACGGTGGAATACAAAATGGGGAGTGTGGGATGGAGAACACACCTAGATTCGAAATATTAACCAAGGCACACAATGCAATGCAAAATGGAGGTGGAATAACATCTAGATTTGAAATATTAAGAAAGGCACACAATGCAATGCAAAATGGAGTGTGTGGGATGGAGAACACACCTAGATTCGAAATATTAACCAAGGCACACAATGCAATGCAAAATGGAGGTGGAATAACATCTAGATTTCAAATATTAAGAAAAGCACACAATATGGGGGAGTGCGGAGGGATGGAGAACACACCCAGATTCAAAATACTAAGTAAAGCACACAAGCAATGCAAAATGGTTGTGTGGGATGGAGTACACACCGAGATTCAAATTATTAAGGCACACAATGCAATTCAAAATGGAGGTGGAATAACGATCCCAACACTCTTGCAGACATTTACAAAGATACCCTCACTAGAGCCATCAACTCCATAGCACCACTTGAATGCATACATGAAAAAAAATCACTACACACCAACTCTTGGTTTACTGAAGAACTAGAGTCACTGCGCTCCTGCAAAAGGGGGGCACTGAAAAATTGGCAATCCAACCCCTGCGATAATACGAAGAACCATTTTAACCTGATCTCCCGCCAGTACTAAGATGCTGTCGCCAGAGCCAACTCCTTTAATGTCCGAATCTCTAATGCCAACTCACAATCAAAGGAAATCTTTACCATCTTCAATGAACTCATCTCACCTCCTAACACCCCAGACAAGATCATCAAAGATGAAGCCTGGTGTGCTAGTATTCAATCTGCCATGCTAAACAAAATAGATCTCCTTCAGAAATAAATTCAGGATCACTACAAAGCCCTACCTCACCATATTTGGGCCAAACTGCCTAACCCCCTTACCCCCAACCACGCAACAATAATGAAAGTCTCTTCTCTCAGAGAAATCAGTGAAACAGAAGTCATCAACCTCCTCAAAAACCTTAGACCCCCCCCATGTACAAAGGGGACATCTGCCCATCTAAACTCATTAAAGACTGTGCTGACCTCCTTCATCCGTTACTGACAGCATTCATTAATGCCTCCTTCAGAACTGGTATTGTGCCCGCCAGTCTCAAAGAAGCATGGGTACGCCTCCTTCTAAAAAAGTTCACATTTGACCCTACACAGCCTAATAACTATCGACCTATAGCCACTGTGCCTTTACTCCTCAAGATCCTGGACAAAGCTGCCCATTGCTAAATCCAACATTTCCTTGAAACCCACTCCATTCTCAGTACTAGGCAATCTGGGTTCCGCAAAGGACAGTACTGAAACCACTCTAGTGGATCTAAAAAAATCAGATCACTCAAATCATGGATAAAGGTAAACCAGCCCTCCTGCTACTCCAAGATCTGTCAGCGGCTT
Organism: Ambystoma mexicanum; assembly: GCF_040938575.1. Lineage (NCBI taxonomy): Eukaryota > Metazoa > Chordata > Amphibia > Caudata > Ambystomatidae > Ambystoma > Ambystoma mexicanum. The sequence goes on along the minus strand of NC_090932.1, from coordinate 858,490,963 downwards.
TTGATCTGATGGATCTTAAGACACTCACCTCACACAATCAGCTAACTTCTCCAGAGAAGCAGCACTCTGGATCACCTCCTTCCTGGAAGGAAGGGCTATGAAAGTATTCTCCAACATAGCCAATGCTGCCCGGACCACCATCCATTGTGGAGTCCCACAGGGCTCCTGCACAGCATCCACTCAGTACAACTTGTTCACGAAGCCCCTCTTTGACAAGCTTGACGCTGTCAGTATCGCATATACGAACTACGCTGGCGATATCCAAGTAATCCTACCTCGCACCGGCTCGCACAACAGAGACGCCAAAGCACTCCATACTATATACACTACCATCCAGGTCTGGATGGCAGCCAATGGCCTCTGCCTCAATGGGGGTAAGACTGAAATCATCATATTAAGTCAAAAAATACATCAGCCAAGCTTGACAAACTCTACGCCAACTACACCATTGATAATTTGATCATTCCTGCCTCCACGTCTGTTAAAACCCAAGGGGTTTACATAGATTCCACTCTATCCATGACAAGGCAGGTCAGAGCGATCACCTCCGCTTCTTCACATTCCACTAAACTCAGAAATGCAATAAAACCATACCTTTCCAAACCGGTCTATCAATAGCCAGAGCCACTATTGTTGCTAAACTTGACTATTGTAATGCCCTTCTAGCAGGAACCTCTACTAAAAACAAACTGACTCCAAGTCACGCAAAACAATGCGCTCAGAGCTGCACAAGCCTTCCCAAAAGGGAACATATTTCCCTGGCCAGGCGGGAAGCTCAATGGCTCCCAGTTAAAGTGCGTATCACATTCAAAATCCTCCCTCTCACCCACCAATGCCTTAACCTCAATGCACCATCATATCTTTCAGAACAATAGCCAAACCAGCCTCTACACGACCAACCACGACCCGCTACACTAACCTACTTCTCATCCGACACATCAACAGGGCTAAATCTGGTGGGCTAGTGTCAGGGTAATTTGCCAGGGGACGGCAGTGCCGTCCGTGGACCTCCGGGGTTGGGGAGGCCCCAACTCCTCCCGCGTCCCAACAGAGTATGAGACACACACAAGAGCAAGGAGTTACTGCTGTTTATTGCATAAAACAGGCAGTGACGGGCTCACAGGTCATAGGCACGCGCGAGACCTCTCGATCATCGTGGGCTCACAGGCCCTTTTTCTAGCTGTATGACGCAGCTACGTGGGTCACCTGGGAAAATTAGCCCCAAAGCCTAACGCCATCTTGGGTTGGCTCCCCGAGTGGAAGGGGCAGTATGAACACATATAGAGAACTTGGTTATTGGTGGAGAAAGGGTCAGGTGGTACGCTTGGGCCGTCCCTAATAATTGCTACAAGAAAATTGTTAAAAGGGGACAATTAGTGATTGGCTAAACTATTATAGCGTCATGGTGAGCCCCTCGTATTCTGATTGGTTCACCCGTGAGCCCCCAAGCCTGGGACCATCGCTGTTCCCAGCTCGCGGTGTACCTGGTGCTGGCAACAAAGTATGACTATGTGTCAGTGGCAGACAATGGACAGGTCTGACTATTAGCTGGTGTGCATGTCTTTCCCATCGCTGTCGGTGTCCAATTTGTCACTTCATTGTTGCAGTCTGTGTCCCAGACGTGAGACCCGCAGCGCTTCTCTGTCCCGTGGGCTTTGGCATCGTATCAGGTCAGCCTGCTCACGTGTTTTGAGACCGTGGCTGGAGCAGAATTATGAGCATTTAATTTGTATTTCGGCTCTGAGGAGCATTTAGCAGTGGCAGGTGTAACCTTGGCGCGGGGAGCGCGGCATGTAGATTGCAACATTGCGGCCTTGGCTGTGGGGCTCTCGTCGGGGCTAGTTCTACGTGATCAGCACCTTGCAGCTTTGTCTGAGATGCTCCGGCCTGGGGACTCTGGCTTTGCGGCCTACCTTGGATTGGCTTATGGGTGGGAGTATATAGTCCATAGTATGGGGGTCGCGAGGGGCGACAGGGATTCATATGCATTAGTCCATATACAGGGGTGCACCTTCATGGTTTTAGTGGCAAGGAAGCGTCTGCAAGCATGTACATAAGCTCTTCTGGTGCCTTGCGTTTCTGCAGTGCTGAAGGTGGCCCATTTGGAAAATAACAACGATGCATGTGTAAGTAGTCCTCTACGTCATAGCACTGAGTATGTTCTTTGTGTGATTTGGTGCATGTGTGTGTAACCCATGTGCGTGGTGGCACATGTGTTGTCCATCGGGTATGTCGTCATGGCATCTCTAACGATGGCGGTAGTATGTCGCTGCTGTCTAATCGAGTTCCACCTGAGGTTCCAGCACGTGGTTTGATTGACAGGCAGATTCCCTGGCTGTGTGGGGCGTGGCCACAGTGGATCTTGACATCTGGGGTGGCAGTGAGCAGGTAGAATTCTTCTCTCGGGGGTGCTTGGATCGTGACGTCCTCGGCCATGTTCTGGATGAGAATTGGTGGAAGGGATTGTCCCATTTTCCCTCTTCACTAGGCTTCCCTTACATAGCCGCCAAGCTTTGGAACGCTCAACCCTCAGAGATCAGAGCTGAAAACTCTCTCCTTGCCTCCAGAAAAAAACTCAAAACTTCCCTCTTCATCTAAGCTGATGTATGTTTTTTCTCCTGTATTCAAAATTGCTATTACTCACCTCGCCGGTAACCAAGTTTTCTGTTCTGCAACAAGCGCCACGATGCCCCCGGGCTGTTCGCGCTCTACACATTCGAATAAATAAATAACATACGTAGATTTCAAATATTAATAAAGGCACACAATGCAATGCAAAATGGGGACGGTAAAATGGAGAACACACTTAGATTTGAAAACAAAGGCACACAATGGAATGCAAAATGGAGGTGGAATAACAAATCTAGATTTCAAATAATAATAAAGGCACACAATGCAATGCAAAATGGGGTGTGGGATGGAGACCACACCTAGATTTGAATTATTAAGAAGGGCACACAATGCAATGCAAAATATGGGGGACAGGGAGGTATGGAGAACGCACCCAGAATGCAAAATTGAGGTGGAAAAACACCCCATTTTAAATATTAGGAGCAATGCAATATGGGGGTGTGGGATCGAGAACACACTTAGATTCTAAAAATGAAGAAAGGCACACAATGCAATGCAAAGTATGGGGGTTGGGATGGAGAACACACCTAGATTCTAAAAATGAAGAAAGGCACACAATGCACTGCAAAATGAAGGTGGAAAAACACACCCAGATTTGAATTATTAAGGAAAGCAGACCATGCAAAATGGGGGTGTGGGATCGAGAAAACACGTAGATTCTACATATTAAGACAGGGACAATGCAATGCAAAATGGACGGGTGTGGGATGGAGTACACACCCAGATTCAAAATATTAACAAAGGCACGCAATGCAATGCAAAATGTAGGAGAGAAAAACACTTCAATTCTTAATGCAAGAATGGTACATAATATTTCAAATCTAGGTATGATATATGGCATTTATAACGCACCTATACACCAGTGTTTCAAGACGCAACGAGGCAAGGGGGGGAAACAAAAGGGGGACAGACAACGATCCTACTAGGCCAGGTGTCATTCAGATCGCGCAAGTACATCGGAAGAGGGGGGAAGGAAAAGTGCGTGGGGGAAGGGAGAGGGAAAAGTGCAGTACATGGGAAAGTAGAATACATAAGATAAATAACGGCCAGCTGGTGGCAAGTGCAAGGAAGTGCAGGCATAAGTGCTCGTAGGGGGACTGAGAGGGTACAGAAAACAGTTCCCGATGAAGGGGTTGCCAGGGAGGCAGTCCCGGTGGGCAATTGACGGGGCCTGCGCTAGAGATCAGAAAGGGTGGCCAGGTAACCAGTGCAGTTTCAGTAGGGAGTTCAGCAGGGGAGAGGGGGAGAGAACGCAGAAGCAAAGAGGAAGATTTTGAGGTGCTTACGGAACCCGAGATGGTTCTCCTTTAGTTTCAGGGAGGCAGGAAGGCTGTTCCAGAGAGAGGCCCCTGCCGAAGAGAGTGATCTGCCCCCAACTCATTGCTTGGAGAAGGGACTGACCCTGAGGGAGTTGGAGGCGGATGAGCGAAGAGCATGAGAAGGAAGCTATTTTGGAAGAGAGAGCTGAAGGTATTGCGGCCCCAGACCCCAGAAGGCCTTGGGTATGATGCAGAGGGTTTTGAACTTAATCCTCGCAGCCACTGGGAGCCAGTGCAGAGATTTCGGTCCTGGAGAGATACGGTCACTGGGCTTGAAGCCAAGAACAAGTCTCGCAGTCCTGTTCTGGATAAGTTGCAGAGGGCAGAGAATAGAGGCAGGCAGATTTAGATAGAGGCTGTTACAGTAGTCCAGCTTAGAGAGGACCAGAGCTCTGGAGACGGTGAGCTTCTGGGGGAAGGAGAGGAAAGGAAGAACACCTCTGAGGAGGTGCAGCTGGTAGTGTGACTTAGAGACGTCAGAGATGTGAGGGGAGAAGGAGAGTGCAGAGTCGAAGATGACCAGAGGTTTTTAGCCTTGCAGTTGGTAGTAGGAAGAGGGCCAAGTGAGGGCGGCCAGAGAACTGCAGGGAAGGATGGAGTGGGTGTGCGGATGAGTAGCATCTCAGTCTTACTGGCATTAAGGAAGAGGTCTTTGGCGGCGCACCACTGCTGGATGGCAGACAGACAGTCAGAGATGAGGGAAGGAGTGCCAGGTATTGGTTGAACAGCCAGGAAGAGAGGTTAGATCCCTGGGGGACACCACAGGTAGAGAAAAAGATGTTGGAGAGGAAGGACCCAAGTTGGACCCGGAAGGGTTGGTTGGAGAGGAAAGAAGTCAGCCATGCCAGAGCCTGACCAGTGATACCCAGGTTATCATGGAGACGGTTGAGCAGGATGGCATGGTTGGCAGTGTCAAAGGCAGAAGAGAGATCAAGCAAGATGAGAGCGCAAGGGGTGTTTGAGTCAAGGTTGGTGAACAGGTATTCACGGATGTTCAGGTGAGCAGTTTCCATGCTTCTGGCAGCTCTGAAGCCAGACTGATGGTCATGAAGACAACCAACAGATTCAGTGTGGAGATTAAGCTGGGAGATGGCCAGTTTCTCAAGGAGCTTGCCCAGGAAGGGAGTGACGGAGATTGGGCGATAGTTAGCCGGGCAGGAGGGGTCGGCAGAGGGTTTCTTAAGAAGAGGGTGCACAAGGAAGTGCTGCAGGGGGGAAGGGAAGACTCCAGTGGCGAAGGAGTGATTGCAGAAAACAGCCAGGGCAGGAGCCAGGGAGTCGATGTGGTCCTTGATAGTTTTGGAGGGAAAGGGGTCAACCTGTTTCGACAAGACTTTCATAGATCGGACTTGTCTAGAAACCTCGTCTGCAGAGAAAAGGGGAAAGGAAGAGAAGGAGGGAGGCGGGGTGGCTGCAGAAGGGCCAGAGGAAGAGCAGGGAAAAGCGGGAGGGAGGGGAAAGGAGGAGAGTGAGGACAGGATGTCTGGAGTTTTAGAAATTAAGTGAGAAGCCAGTGCCGTGCAGAGGGTCTGGGAAGGGACAGGAGAGGTGGAGACTGCAGCAGGATTGGCCAGTTCCTTAGAGAGAGTTCAGCCGAGTTGTTAGATGCAGCAGAGACCCAGACTTGGATATGAGCTCTCTTCTTGGAGAGGACGGAGAGCCGGTATTGCATTTGCAGCAGGCCAGTTTGTCAGAGGATGAGCTTGAAGCACGCCATTTCCTCTCGGCCATCCTACACTTGCGCTTAAGGGTGACTAGGTCTGAGTCATGCCAGGAGTTATACTTGACTTTGGGCTTCAGGCGGATTCTCATGACAGGAGCAATGATATCAAGAGTATCAGATATAGAAGCGTGGAAAGGGCTGTGTCAGGGTGAGAGTCAGCCAGAGGGGGAGAAGGGGGTGAGAAGGTGGCGGCAAAAGCCTCAACTGACATGCGCTTCATGGGTCGGATGAGCGAGAAGGTGGGTGGCAGTGATGGAGGTGGTTTGGCCTGCGGGTAGGGAGGGTGAGGTGGGCGGATAGGAGAAAGTGATAACTCCAGGAGAGAGGAGTGGAGGAAGGGGCAGAGAGTGGAAGGTCTGAGGAGATCAGAACATCGAGAGTGTGCCCTGCAGAATGAGTTGGGCCAGAAGGGAGAATGGAGAGTGAGAGAGTGTGGCAGGGTCGCAAAAGAGTCCAGAGGGACAGAGGGACAGGAGGCGTCCAGGTGGACGTTGAAGTCTCCAAGAAGGAGGAGTTGAGTGGTTGAGGCCAGGAGTGAGGAGGAGAGGTCTGCCCACTCAGAGCGGAAGGAAGAGATCTGACCAGGTGGCTGATAGATAGCAGCCACAGTAAGGGAATGGCTAAGTGAGAGAGAGAGCCTGCAGATGATGCATTCAAAAGAGGAGTATGCCTGCGTAGGAGTGACAGAGGCAGGAATCCACTCAGGGAAGATAAGGGATACCCCCCCCCACCAGAGCGGTTGGGCCTGGGTGCGGAGGGGATCTTGTAGCCATCAGGTAGGAGAGTGTCAAAGCTGGTGACAGAGCTGGCCTTCCAACTCTATTTTTTACATTGTGTGCCTTTCTTAATATTTCAAATATAGGTGTGTTTTCCACCTCCATTTTGCATTCAGTTTGGGCACACAATCCAATGCAAAATGGGGAGTAGTGTATGTAGAGCACACCTAGATTCGAAATATCAAGAAAATAACACAAATCAATCTCAATGGGATGTGTGGGAAGGAGAAAACACCTAGATTTGAAATATTAATAAAGGCACAAAATGCAATTCAAGTTGGGGGTGAGGCGTGGGATGCAGAACACACTAAGATTAGAAATATCTAGAAAATAACACAATGCAATGCAAAATGGGGTGTGTTGGATGGAGAACACACCTGGATTCAAAATATTAAAAAGGCACACAATGCAATACAAAATGGGGATTGTGGGATGGAGAACACACCTAGATTCTTAATATAAAGAAAGGCACACATTGCAATGCAAAGTGTAGGTGGACTAACACACCTGGATACAAAATATTAATAAAGGCACACAATGCAATGCAAAATATGGGGGAGGGGGGAGGGATGGAGTACACACCTATATTCGAAATATTAACAAAGGCACACAATGCAATGCAAAATGGAAGTGGACAAACACCTAGATTAGAAAAATTAAGACATGCACACAATGCAATGCAAGTTGGGGGAAGGGATGGAAGACACACATAGATTTTAAATATTAAGCAAGGCATGCAATGTAAAAGAGGTAGAATAATGCACCTAGATTTCAAATATTAATAAAGGCACACAATGCAATGCAAAATAGAGGTGGGAAAACATCTAGATTTGAATTATTAATAAAGGCATGTAATGCAAAATGGGAGAGGGTGAGATGAGTACACACCTAGATTCGAAATATTACCAATGGCACACAATGCAATGCAAAATGCAGGTGGAATAGCACACCTAGAGCCGAAATATTAAGTAAGGCACACAACGCAATGCAAAAAGGGGTGTGTTGGATAGAGAACACAGAATTGAAAAATCAAGGCAAACAATGCAATGCAAAATGGGGTGTGTGGGATGGAGAACACAGAATCGAAAAATCAAGGCAAAGAATGCAATGCAAAATGGGGGGGTGAGAACACACCTAGTTTCAAAATATTAACAAAAGCACACAATGCAATGCAAAATGGAGGAGGAATAACGCACCAAGATTTCAAATATTAATAAAGGCATACAATGCAATTCAAAATGGGGGGGGTGGGATGGAGAACACCTAGATTCTAAATATTAAGAAAGGCACACAATGCAATTCAAGGTCGAGGGTTTGGGATGGAGAACACACCTAGATTTGAAATATTAAGAAAGGTACACAATGCAATGCAAGTTGTGGGGAGTAGGATGGAGAAGACACCTATATTCGAAATATAAATAAAGGCACACAATGCAACATGGGGTTTGTGGGATGGAGAAAACATCTAGATTCGAAATATTAATGAAGGTGCACAAGGCAATGCAAACTGGGGGATGTGGGATGGAGAACACATCTAGATACGAAATATTAAGAAAGGCACACAATGCAATGCAAGCTGTGGGGTGTAGGATGGAGAACACACCTAGATTCTTAATATAAAGAAAGGCGCACAATGCAATGCAAAATGGGGGATGTGGGATGGAGAATACACCTAACTTCTTAATATAAAAAAAGGCACACAATGCAATGCAAAATGGGGTGTGTGGAATAGAGAACACACCTTGATTCGAAATATCATGAAAAGCACACAATGCAATGCAAAATGGAGTGCGTAGGATGGAGAACACACCTAGATTCTAAATATTAAGAAAGGCACACCATACAATGCAAAATGGGGGAGTGGGATGGAGAACACCTAGATGCGAAATATTAAGAAAGGCACACAATGCAAAATGGATGAGGAAACACACCTAGATTTGAAATATTAAGAAAGGCACACACTGCAATGCAGATTGGGGGTTTGTGGGGTGTGTGGGATGGACAACACACCTAGATTTGAAATATTAATGAAGGCACACAATGCAATGCAAAATGGGGTGTGTGGGATGGAGAACACGCCTAGATTCTTAATATAAAGAAATGATCACAATACAATGCAAAATGGTGTGTGTGGGATAGAGAAAATACAGATTTGAAATATGAATAAAGGGACATTGCAAAAAGGAGGTGGAAAAACGCACCTATATTTTAAATATGAAGAAAAGCACACAGTGCAATGCAAAATGGGGAGTGTGGGATGGAGAAAACACTGGGATTCGAAATGTTAATTATGGCACACAATGCAATGCAAAGTGGAGGTGCAAAAACACTGATTTGAAATATTAAGAAAGGCACACAATGCAATGCAAAATGGAGGTGGAAAAACAAATAGATTGGAAACATTAAGACAGGCAAAAACTGCAATCCAAGCTGGGGGTGTGTGGGATGGAGAAAACCTATATTCGAATTATTAAGAAAGGGACAATGCAAAATGGATGTGGAAACACATACCTAGATTTGAAATGTTAAGAAAGGCACACAATGCAATGCAAAATGAGGTTGGAATAACACATCTAGATTTCAAATATTAATAAAAGGCACACAATTCAAAGCAAAATGGGTGTGTGGGATGGAAAACACACCTAGATTCGACATATTAAGAAAGGCACACAATGCAATGAAAAATGGGGGTGTGAGATGGAGAACACACCTTGCTTCTTAATATAAAAAAAGAGACTATGCTAAATGGATGTGGAAACACACACCTAAATTTGAAATATTAAGAAAGGCACGCAATGCAAAATGGGAGTGTAGGATGGAGAACACCTAGATATGAAATATTATGGAAGGCACAAAATGCAATGCAATTTGGGAGGGAGGTTGGAGAACACACCTAGATTTGAAATATTAAGAAAGACACACAATGCAATGGAATTGGGGGGGGAGTGGTTGGAGAACACACAGATTCAAAATATTAAAAAAGGCACACAATGCAATGCAAAATGAAGTTTGTGGGATGGAGAACAAACCTAGATGCAAAATATTAAGAAAAGCACACAATGCAATGCAAAATGGTGTGCCTGGGATGGAGAACACACAGATTCAAAATTTTAAGAAAGGGACATTGCAAAATTGAGGAGGATAAACACACCTATATTTTAAATATGAAGAAAAGCACACAGTGCAATGCAAAATGGTGTGTGGGGGATGGAGAACACACCTAGATTCAGAATTTTAAAAAAGGGACATTGCAAAATGGAGGAGGATAAACACACCTATATTTTAAATATTAAGAAAAGCACACAATGCAATGCAAGTTGTGGGGTGTAGGATGGAGAACACACCTAGATTCATAATATAAAGAAAGGCACACAATGCAATGCAAAATGGGGATGTGGGATGGAGAACTCACTTAGATTCTTAATATAAAGAATGGCACACAATGCAATGCAAAATGGGGATGTGGGATGGAGAATACACCTAACTTCTTAATATAAAGAAAGGCACACAATGCAATGCAAAATGGTGTGTGTGGGATGGAGAACACACTTAGATTTCAATTATTAAGAAAGGGACAAGATGCAAACTGGATGTGTAAACACACGTAGATTTGGAATATTAAGAAAGGCACACAAGGCAATGCAAAATGGGGAGAGCGGGATGGAGAACACACCTAGACTCGAAATATTATGAAAAGCACACAATGCAATGCAAAATGTGGCTGTGGGATTAAGAAAACACCTAGATTCTTAATATAAAGAAAGGCACACAATGCAATGCAAAATGGTGTGCGTGGGATGGAGAACACACCTAGATTCGAAATATTAAGAAAGGCACACCATACAATGCAAAATGGGGGAGTGGGATGGAGAACACCTTCATACAAAATATTAAGAAAGGCACACAATGCAAAATGGATGAGGAAACACACACCTAGATTTGAAATATTAAGAAAGGCACACACTGCAATGCACATTGGGGGTTTGTGGGTTGTGTGGGATGGAGAATACACGTAGATTTGAAATATTAATGAAGGCACACAATGCAATGCAAAATGGGGTGTGTGTGTGTGATGGAGAACATGCCTAGATTCTTAATATAAAGAAATTATCACAATACAATGCAAAATGGTGTGCGTGGGCTAGAGAAAACACAGATTTGAAATATGAATAAAGGGACATTGCAAAAAGGAGGTGGAAAAACACACCTATATTTTAAATATTAAGAAAGGCCCACCATGCAATGCAATCTGGGGGGTTTGGGATGGAGAACACACCTAGATTTTAAATATTAAGAAAGGCACACAAATCAATGCAAAATGGAGGTGGAAAAACAACTAAATTGGAAACATTAAGAAAGGCAAAAACTGCAATGCAAGTTGGCGGTGTGTGGGATGGAGAAAACCTATATTCGAATTATTAAGAAAGGGACAATGCGAAATGGATGTGGAAACACACACCTAGATTTGAAATGTTACGAAAGGCACACAATGCAATGCAAAATGAGGTTGGAAAAACACACCTAGATTTCAAATATTAATAAAGGCACACAATTCAAAGCAAAATGGGTGTGTGGGATGGAGAACACACCTAGATTCGACATATTAAGAAAGGCACACAATGCAATGCAAAATGGGGGTGTGAGATGGAGAACACACCTTGCTTCTTAATATAAAAAAAACACTATGCTAAATGGATGTGGAAACACACACCTACATTTGAAATATTAAGAAAGGCACACAATGCAATGCAAAATGGGGGTGTAGGATGGAGAACACAGCTAGATTTGAAATATTAATAAAGATACACAATGCATTGCAAAATGGGGTGTGTGGGATAGAGAACACACGTAGATTTGAAATATTAAGAAAGGCACAAACTGCAATGCAAGTTGGGGGTGTGGATTGGAGAACTCCTAGATTTAAAATATTAAAAAAGACAATGCAAAATGGAGGTTGAAAAATACATCTAGATTTGAAATATTAAGAAAAGCACACACTGCAATGCAAGTTGGGGGGTGGTGGGATGGAGAAAACACCTTGATTCTTGATATAAAGAAGGGTACATGATGCAATGCAAAATGAGGGATGTGAGATGGAAAACACCCCTAGATATGAAATATTAAGAACGGCGCAAAATGCAATGCAAAATCAGGGTATGGGGTGGAGAAAAACAGGATTCAAAATACAAAGAAAGGCACACAATGCAAAATGGATTTGGAAACATAACTGGATTTGAAATAACACACCTAGATTTGAAATATTAAGAAAGGCACAAACTGCAATGCAAGTCAGGGGTGTGTGGGAAGGAGAACACACCTAGATTTGAAATATTAATGAAGGCACACAATGCATTGCAAAATGGGGGGTGTGGGATGGAGAACACCTCTGGATTCAAAATATTAATAAAGGTACACAATGCAATGCAAAATGGGGTGCGTGGGATGGAGAACATTCCTGGAATCGAAATATTAAGAAAAGCACACAATGCAATGCAAAATGGGTTGTCTGGGATGGAGAACACCTCTGGATTCAAAATATTAATGAAGGCACACAATGCAATGAAATGCAAAATAGGGGTGTGCAATGGAGACCACCTGCATACAAAATATGAAGACAGGCACACAATGCAAAATGGAAGGTGTGGGATGGAGAACACACCTAAATTCGAAATATTAAGAAAGGCACACAATGCAAAATATATGTGGAAACACAGCTAGATTTGAAATATTAGGAAAGGCACACAATGCAAAATGGGGGTGTAGGATGGAGAAGAGAATTCGTTTTGAACTATTAATAAAGGTGCACAATGCAAGTTGGGGGTTTGTGGGATGGAGAAAACACCTAGATTCAAAATATTAATTAAGGAACACAATGCAATGCAAAATCGGGGTATTGAATGAAAAACAACTTGATTCGAAATATAAAGAAAGGCACACAATGCAAAATGGTTGTGTAAACACACAGATAGTTTTGAAATATTAAGGCACACAATGCAATGCAAAATGAGGGTGTAGGATGGAGAACACACCTCATTTAGAAATGTTAAGAAAGGCATGCAATGCAAAATGGAGAGTGTGGGATGGAGAACACACCTAGATTCGAAATATTAAGAAAGGGACATTGCAAAATGGAGGTGGAAAAACACATCTATATTCGAAATATTAAGAAAGGCACACAATGCAAAATGGATGTGGAAACACACCTGGATTTGAAATAAAACGCACCTAGATTTTAAATATTAAGGACCACAATCCAATGTAAAATAGGGGTGTAGGATGGAGAACACACCTAGTTTCGAAATCTTAAGAAAGGCACATATTGCAATGCAAGTATGGGGTGTGAGGGATGGAGAACACACCTAGATTTGAAATATTAAGGCACACAATGCAATGCAAAAGGGGGTGTGTGGGATAGAGAACACACAGATTCTTAATATAAAGAAAGGTATGCAATGCAAATTGGGGTGTCTGGGATGGAGAACAGACCTAGATTTGAAATATTAAGAAAGGCATACAATGCTATGCAAAATAGGGGGTGCAATGGAGAACACCTAGATTCGAAATATTAAGGTACACAATGCAATGCAAAATGGGGGTGTGGGATGGGGAACACATATAGATTAGAAATATTAACGAAGGAACACAATGCAAAGCACAATGGGGTGTGTGGGATGGAGAACACACCTACATTCGAAATATTAAGAAAGGCACACAATGCAATGCAAAATGGAGGTGGAATAACGCACCTAGATTTAAAATATTAATAAAGGCACACAATTCAATGCAAAATAAGGGGTACAATGGAGCACACCTAGATTTGAATTATTAAGTTAGGCACGCAATGAAAAATGGGAGGTGTGGGATGGAGAGCACACCTAGATTCTTAATATAAAGAACGTTACATATTGCAATGCAAAATGGGGTGCGCGGGAAGGAGAACACACCTAAATTCAAAATATTAAGTAAGGCACGCATTGCAATGCAAGTTGGCAGATTAGGAATGGAGAACACACCTAGATTCCAAATCCAAATATTAATGAAGTCAAACAATGCAAAGCAAAATGGGGGTGTGGGATGGAGAACACCTAGATTTGAAATATTAAGAAGACACACAATGCAAAATGGAGGTACAAAAATACACCTAGATTTGAAATATTAAGAAAGGCACACGATGCAATGCAAAATGGGGTGTGGGATGGAGAACACCTGTATTTTAAATATTAAGAACAGCAACCAATGCAAAATGGAGGCGGAAAAATACACCTAGATTTGAAATATTAAGAACGGCACACAATGCAATGCAAAATAGGGGGGTGCAATGGAGAACACCTAGATTCAAAATATTAAGTTACACAATGCAATGCAATATGGGGGCGTGGGATGGAGAACACACCTAGATTGGAAATATTACTGAAGGCACACAATGCAATGCAAAATGGGGGGTGTGCGATGGAGAACACACCTAATTTCCAAATATTAAAGAAGGCACACAATGTAATGCAAAATTGGGGTGTGGTATAGAGAACTAGATTAAAAAAATAAAGAAAAGCACACAATGCAATTCGAAATGGGGTGTGTAGGATGGAGAACACACCTAGATCCTTAATATTAATAAAGGCACACAATGCAATGCACAATAGGGGGTGTGGGATGGAAAACACACCTAGATTTTCAATATAAAGAAAGGCACATAATGCAAAATGGATGTGGAAACACACTTGGATTCGAAATATTAAGAAAGGTACACAATGCAATGCAAAATGGGGTGGGGGATGGAGAACACCCACATTTGAAATATTAATAAAGGCACACACTGCAATGCAAGTTGGGGGGGATTAGGGATGGAGAACACACCTAGATTCAAAATATTAATAAAGGCACAGAATGCAAAATAGATGTGCAAACACACACCTAGATTTGAAACATTACGGCAAACAATGCAATGCAAAATGGGGATGTGTGGGATGGAGAACACAGATTCGAAATATTAAGAAAGGCACAAAATGCAATGCAAAATGGGGTGTGTGCGAAGGAGAACACAGCTAGATTCGAAATATTAATGAAGGCACACAATGCAAAGCAAAATGGAGGTGTGGGATGCAGAACTAGATTAGAAATATAAAGAAAGGCACACAATGCAAAATGGGGTGTGGGGGATGAAGAACACCCACACTTGAAAAATTAATAAAGGCACACACTGCAATGCAAGTTGGGGGAATTAGGGTTGCAGAACACACTTCGATTCGAAATATTAATGAAGGCACAGAATGCAAAATAGATGTGCAAAAACACACCTAGATTTGAAACATTATGGCACACAATGCAATGCAAAATGGGGATGTGCGGGATGTAGAACACACCTAGATTCGAAATATTAATGAAGACACACAATGCAATGCAAAATGGGGGTATGGGATGCAGAACAACTAGATTAAAAATATAAAGAAGGCACACAATGCAAAATGGGGTGTCTGGGATGGAGAACACACCAAGATTCAAAATATTAAGAAAGGCATACAGTTCAATGCAAAATGGGGCTCTGGGATGGAGAACACCTAGATTGGAAATATTAAGAAAGGCACACACCGCAATGCAAAATGGGGGTGTGGGATGGAGAACACCTAGATTTGAAATATTAAGGTAGGCCCACAATGCAAAATGGAGATGGAAAAATACACCTAGATTTTGAATATAAAGAAAGGCACACAATGCAATGCAAAAAGGCGTGTAGGATGGAGAACACATAGATAGGAAATATTAATGAAGACACACAATGCAATACAAAATGGGAGGTGGAATAACGCATCTTGATTTCAAATATTAATAATATTAATAAAGGCACACAATGAAATGCAAAATAGGGGGTCCAATGGAGAACACCTAGATTCAAAATATTAAGTAAGGCACGCAACGAAAAATGGGAGGTGTGGGATGGAGATCACACCTATATTCTTAATATAAAGAAAGGTACACAATGCAATGCAAAATGGGGTGAGTGGGATGGAGAACACCTAGATTTGAATTATTAAGAAAAGCACACAATGCAATGCAAAATGGGGTGTGGGATGTAGAACACCTAGATTCGAAATATTAAGAAAGGCACACAATGCAATGCAAAATAGGGGGGTGCAATGGAGAACACCTAGATT
Organism: Ambystoma mexicanum; assembly: GCF_040938575.1. Taxonomy (NCBI): domain Eukaryota; kingdom Metazoa; phylum Chordata; class Amphibia; order Caudata; family Ambystomatidae; genus Ambystoma; species Ambystoma mexicanum. The sequence continues at coordinate 858,475,365 of NC_090932.1, read as the reverse complement.
TGAAATATTATGTAAGGCACCCATAAAAAATGGGAGGTGTGGGATGGAGAACACTCCCAGATTCTAAATATTAAAAAATACAGACAATGCAATGCAAAATGGGGGGTGGGATGGAGAATACCTAGATTTGAAATATTAAGAAAGGCACACAATGCAATGCAAAATAGGGGGGTGCAATAGAGAAAGCCTAGATTTGAAATATTAAGTAAGGTACACAATGCAATGCAAAATGGGGTATGTGGATTGAGAACACACCTACAGTCGAAATATTAAGAAAGGCACACAATGCAATGCAAAATAGGGGGGTGCAATGGAGAACACCTAGATTTGAAATATTAAATAAGGCACCCATAAAAAATGGGAGGTGTGAGATGGAGATCACACCTAGATTCTTACTATAAAGAAAGGTACACAATGCAATGCAAAAAGGGGTGCGGGATGGATAACACCTAGATTCAAAATATTAAGTAAGGCACACAATGCAATGCAAACTGGTGTGTTGCATGGAGAACACACCTAGATTCTAAATATTAAAAAAGGCAGACAATGCAGTGCAAAATGGGGTGTGGGATGGAGAACACCTAGATTTGAAATATTAAGAAAGGCAACCAATGCAAAATGGAGGTGCAAAAATGCACCTAGATTTGAAATATTAATAAAGGCACACAATGCAATGCAAAATGGAGGAGGAATAACTCACCTAGATTTAAAATATGAATACAGGCATACAATTCTATGCAAAATGGGAGTGTGGGATGGAGAACACACCTAGATTCTTAATATAAAGAAAGTTACTCAATGCAATGCAAAATGGGGTATGTAGGCTGGAGAACACACCTAGATTCAAAATATTAATGAAGGCACACAATGGAATGCAAGATGCGGTGTGTGGGATGGAGAACATAACTAGATTCTTGATATGAAGAACGGTACACAATGCAGCGCAAAATGGTGGGCATGGGATGGAGAACACACCTAGATTCAAACTATTAAGAAAGGGACATTGTAAAATGGAGGTTGAAAATCACACCTATATTTGAAATATTAAGAAAGGCACACAATGCAAAATGGATGTGGAAACACACCTAGATTTGAAATATTAAGAAAGGCACACAATGCAATGCAAATTGGAGGTGGAATAACGCACCTAGATTTCAAATATTAATAAAGGCACACAATTCAATGCAAAATGGGAGTGTGGGATGGAGAACACACCTAGATTCTTAATATAAAGAAAGTTACTCAATGCAATGCAAAATGGGGTATGTAGGCTGGAGAACACACCTAGATTTGAAATATTAATGAAGGCACACAATGCAATGCAAAATTGGGTGAGTGGGAAAGAGAACACGCTATATTCATAATGCAATGCAAAATGGGTGGTGTGAGAAGGAGAACACCTAGACTTGAAATAGTAAGAAAGGCACACACTGCATTGCAAGTTGGGGGATGCGAAATGGAGAACACACCTAGATTCGAATTATTAAGAATGGGACAATGCAAAATGGAGGCGGAAAAACACACCTACATTTTAAATATAAAGAAAGGCACACAATGCAATGCAAAACTGGGGTGAGGATGGAGAGCACTTACATTTGAAAAATTAAGAAAGGCACACAATGCAAAATGGATGTGGCAAGAAACACCTAGATTTGAAATATTGTGAAAGGAACACAATGCAAAATGGGGGTGTAGGATGGAGAACACACCTAGTTTCAAAATATTAAGAAAGGCACACAATGCAATGCACGTTCGGGGGTGTGGGATGGAGAACACACCTAATTTCGAAATATTAATGAATGCACAATGCAATGCAAAATCGGGGTGTGGGATGGAGAACGCACCTAGATTCGAAATACTAAGAAAGGCACACAATGTAAAATGGATGTGGAAACACACACCTATATTGGAAATATTAAGGCACACAATGCAATGCAAAATGGGGGTGTGTGGGATGGAGAACACACCTAGATTCGAAATATTGATGAAGGCACACAATGCAATGCAAAATCTGGGTATGGGAATGTGAACTAGATTTTAAATAAAAAAGAAAGGCACACAATGGAAAATGGATGAGAAAACAAACCTACATTTGAAATATTAAGGCACACAACGCAATGCAAGTTGGGGGTGTGTGGGATGGAGAACACGCCTAGATTCGAAATATTTATGAAGGCACACAATGCAATGCAAAATGTGGAGTGTGGGATGGAGAACTCACTTAGATTCTTAATATAAAGAATGGCACACAATGCAATGCAAAATGGGGATGTGGGATGGAGAATACACCTAACTTCTTAATATAAAGAAAGGCACACAATGCAATGCAAAATGGTGTGCCTGGGATGGAGAACACACAGATTCAAAATTTTAAGAAAGGGACATTGCAAAATGGAGGAGGATAAACACACCTATATTTTAAATATGAAGAAAAGCACACAGTGCAATGCAAAATGGTGTGTGGGGGATGGAGAACACACCTAGATTCAGAATTTTAAAAAAGGGACATTGCAAAATGGAGGAGGATAAACACACCTATATTTTAAATATTAAGAAAAGCACACAATGCAATGCAAGTTGTGGGGTGTAGGATGGAGAACACACCTAGATTCATAATATAAAGAAAGGCACACAATGCAATGCAAAATGGGGATGTGGGATGGAGAACTCACTTAGATTCTTAATATAAAGAATGGCACACAATGCAATGCAAAATGGGGATGTGGGATGGAGAATACACCTAACTTCTTAATATAAAGAAAGGCACACAATGCAATGCAAAATGGTGTGTGGGGGATGGAGAACACACTTAGATTTCAATTATTAAGAAAGGGACAAGATGCAAACTGGATGTGTAAACACACGTAGATTTGGAATATTAAGAAAGGCACACAAGGCAATGCAAAATGGGGAGAGCGGGATGGAGAACACACCTAGACTCGAAATATTATGAAAAGCACACAATGCAATGCAAAATGTGGCTGTGGGATTAAGAAAACACCTAGATTCTTAATATAAAGAAAGGCACACAATGCAATGCAAAATGGTGTGCGTGGGATGGAGAACACACCTAGATTCGAAATATTAAGAAAGGCACACCATACAATGCAAAATGGGGGAGTGGGATGGAGAACACCTTCATACAAAATATTAAGAAAGGCACACAATGCAAAATGGATGAGGAAACACACACCTAGATTTGAAATATTAAGAAAGGCACACACTGCAATGCACATTGGGGGTTTGTGGGTTGTGTGGGATGGAGAATACACGTAGATTTGAAATATTAATGAAGGCACACAATGCAATGCAAAATGGGGTGTGTGTGTGTGATGGAGAACATGCCTAGATTCTTAATATAAAGAAATTATCACAATACAATGCAAAATGGTGTGCGTGGGCTAGAGAAAACACAGATTTGAAATATGAATAAAGGGACATTGCAAAAAGGAGGTGGAAAAACACACCTATATTTTAAATATTAAGAAAGGCCCACCATGCAATGCAATCTGGGGGGTTTGGGATGGAGAACACACCTAGATTTTAAATATTAAGAAAGGCACACAAATCAATGCAAAATGGAGGTGGAAAAACAACTAAATTGGAAACATTAAGAAAGGCAAAAACTGCAATGCAAGTTGGCGGTGTGTGGGATGGAGAAAACCTATATTCGAATTATTAAGAAAGGGACAATGCGAAATGGATGTGGAAACACACACCTAGATTTGAAATGTTACGAAAGGCACACAATGCAATGCAAAATGAGGTTGGAAAAACACACCTAGATTTCAAATATTAATAAAGGCACACAATTCAAAGCAAAATGGGTGTGTGGGATGGAGAACACACCTAGATTCGACATATTAAGAAAGGCACACAATGCAATGCAAAATGGGGGTGTGAGATGGAGAACACACCTTGCTTCTTAATATAAAAAAGACACTATGCTAAATGGATGTGGAAACACACACCTACATTTGAAATATTAAGAAAGGCACACAATGCAATGCAAAATGGGGGTGTAGGATGGAGAACACAGCTAGATTTGAAATATTAATAAAGATACACAATGCATTGCAAAATGGGGTGCGTGGGATAGAGAACACACGTAGATTTGAAATATTAAGATAGGCACAAACTGCAATGCAAGTTGGGGGTGTGGATTGGAGAACTCCTAGATTTAAAATATTAAAAAAGACACAATGCAAAATGGAGGTTGAAAAATACATCTAGATTTGAAATATTAAGAAAAGCACACACTGCAATGCAAGTTGGGGGGTGGTGGGATGGAGAAAACACCTTGATTCTTGATATAAAGAAGGGTACATGATGCAATGCAAAATGAGGGATGTGAGATGGAAAACACCCCTAGATATGAAATATTAAGAACGGCGCAAAATGCAATGCAAAATCAGGGTATGGGGTGGAGAAAAACAGGGTTCAAAATACAAAGAAAGGCACACAATGCAAAATGGATTTGGAAACATAACTGGATTTGAAATAACACACACCTAGATTTGAAATATTAAGAAAGGCACAAACTGCAATGCAAGTCAGGGGTGTGTGGGAAGGAGAACACACCTAGATTTGAAATATTAATGAAGGCACACAATGCATTGCAAAATGGGGGGTGTGGGATGGAGAACACCTCTGGATTCAAAATATTAATAAAGGTACACAATGCAATGCAAAATGGGGTGCGTGGGATGGAGAACATTCCTGGAATCGAAATATTAAGAAAAGCACACAATGCAATGCAAAATGGGTTGTCTGGGATGGAGAACACCTCTGGATTCAAAATATTAATGAAGGCACACAATGCAATGAAATGCAAAATAGGGGTGTGCAATGGAGACCACCTGCATACAAAATATGAAGACAGGCACGCAATGCAAAATGGAAGGTGTGGGATGGAGAACACACCTAAATTTGAAATATTAAGAAAGGCACACAATGCAAAATATATGTGGAAACACAGCTAGATTTGAAATATTAGGAAAGGCACACAATGCAAAATGGGGGTGTAGGATGGAGAAGAGAATTCGTTTTGAACTATTAATAAAGGTGCACAATGCAAGTTGGGGGTTTGTGGGATGGAGAAAACACCTAGATTCAAAATATTAATTAAGGAACATAATGCAATGCAAAATCGGGGTATTGAATGAAAAACAACTTGATTCGAAATATAAAGAAAGGCACACAATGCAAAATGGTTGTGTAAACACACAGGTAGTTTTGAAATATTAAGGCACACAATGCAATGCAAAATGAGGGTGTAGGATGGAGAACACACCTCATTTAGAAATGTTAAGAAAGGCATGCAATGCAAAATGGAGAGTGTGGGATGGAGAACACACCTAGATTCGAAATATTAAGAAAGGGACATTGCAAAATGGAGGTGGAAAAACACATCTATATTCGAAATATTAAGAAAGGCACACAATGCAAAATGGATGTGGAAACACACCTGGATTTGAAATAAAACGCACCTAGATTTTAAATATTAAGGACCACAATCCAATGCAAAATAGGGGTGTAGGATGGAGAACACACCTAGTTTCGAAATCTTAAGAAAGGCACATATTGCAATGCAAGTATGGGGTGTGAGGGATGGAGAACACACCTAGATTTGAAATATTAAGGCACACAATGCAATGCAAAAGGGGGTGTGTGGGATAGAGAACACACAGATTCTTAATATAAAGAAAGGTATGCAATGCAAATTGGGGTGTCTGGGATGGAGAACAGACCTAGATTTGAAATATTAAGAAAGGCATACAATGCTATGCAAAATAGGGGGTGCAATGGAGAACACCTAGATTCGAAATATTAAGGTACACAATGCAATGCAAAATGGGGGTGTGGGATGGGGAACACATATAGATTAGAAATATTAACGAAGGAACACAATGCAAAGCACAATGGGGTGTGTGGGATGGAGAACACACCTACATTCGAAATATTAAGAAAGGCACACAATGCAATGCAAAATGGAGGTGGAATAACGCACCTAGATTTAAAATATTAATAAAGGCACACAATTCAATGCAAAATAAGGGGTACAATGGAGCACACCTAGATTTGAATTATTAAGTTAGGCACGCAATGAAAAATGGGAGGTGTGGGATGGAGAGCACACCTAGATTCTTAATATAAAGAACGTTACATATTGCAATGCAAAATGGGGTGCGCAGGAAGGAGAACACACCTAAATTCAAAATATTAAGTAAGGCACGCATTGCAATGCAAGTTGGCAGATTAGGAATGGAGAACACACCTAGATTCCAAATCCAAATATTAATGAAGTCAAACAATGCAAAGCAAAATGGGGGTGTGGGATGGAGAACACCTGTATTTTAAATATTAAGAACAGCAACCAATGCAAAATGGAGGCGGAAAAATAAACCTAGATTTGAAATATTAAGAACGGCACACAATGCAATGCAAAATAGGGGGGTGCAATGGAGAACACCTAGATTCAAAATATTAAGTTACACAATGCAATGCAATATGGGGGCGTGGGATGGAGAACACACCTAGATTGGAAATATTACTGAAGGCACACAATGCAATGCAAAATGGGGGGTGTGCGATGGAGAACACACCTAATTTCCAAATATTAAAGAAGGCACACAATGTAATGCAAAATTGGGGTGTGGTATAGAGAACTAGATTAAAAAAATAAAGAAAAGCACACAATGCAATTCGAAATGGGGTGTGTAGGATGGAGAACACACCTAGATCCTTAATATTAATAAAGGCACACAATGCAATGCACAATAGGGGGTGTGGGATGGAAAACACACCTAGATTTTCAATATAAAGAAAGGCACATAATGCAAAATGGATGTGGAAACACACCTGGATTCGAAATATTAAGAAAGGTACACAATGCAATGCAAAATGGGGCGGGGGATGGAGAACACCCACATTTGAAATATTAATAAAGGCACACACTACAATGCAAGTTGGGGGGGATTAGGGATGGAGAACACACCTAGATTCAAAATATTAATAAAGGCACAGAATGCAAAATAGATGTGCAAACACACACCTAGATTTGAAACATTACGGCAAACAATGCAATGCAAAATGGGGATGTGTGGGATGGAGAACACAGATTCGAAATATTAAGAAAGGCACAAAATGCAATGCAAAATGGGGTGTGTGCGAAGGAGAACACAGCTAGATTTGAAATATTAATGAAGGCACACAATGCAAAGCAAAATGGAGGTGTGGGATGCAGAACTAGATTAGAAATATAAAGAAAGGCACACAATGCAAAATGGGGTGTGGGGGATGAAGAACACCCACACTTGAAAAATTAATAAAGGCACACACTGCAATGCAAGTTGGGGGAATTAGGGTTGCAGAACACACTTAGATTCGAAATATTAATGAAGGCACAGAATGCAAAATAGATGTGCAAAAACACACCTAGATTTGAAACATTATGGCACACAATGCAATGCAAAATGGGGATGTGCGGGATGTAGAACACACCTAGATTCGAAATATTAATGAAGACACACAATGCAATGCAAAATGGGGGTATGGGATGCAGAACAACTAGATTAAAAATATAAAGAAGGCACACAATGCAAAATGGGGTGTCTGGGATGGAGAACACACCAAGATTCAAAATATTAAGAAAGGCATACAGTTGAATGCAAAATGGGGCTCTGGGATGGAGAACACCTAGATTGGAAATATTAAGAAAGGCACACACCGCAATGCAAAATGGGGGTGTGGGATGGAGAACACCTAGATTTGAAATATTAAGGTAGGCCCACAATGCAAAATGGAGATGGAAAAATACACCTAGATTTTGAATATAAAGAAAGGCACACAATGCAATGCAAAAAGGCGTGTAGGATGGAGAACACATAGATAGGAAATATTAATGAAGACACAATGCAATACAAAATGGGAGGTGGAATAACGCTTCTTGATTTCAAATATTAATATTAATAAAGGCACACAATGAAATGCAAAAAAGGGTGGTCCAATGGAGAACACCTAGATTCAAAATATTAAGTAAGGCACGCAATGACAAATGGGAGGTGTGGGATGGAGATCACACCTATATTCTTAATATAAAGAAAGGTACACAATGCAATGCAAAATGGGGTGAGTGGGATGGAGAACACCTAGATTTGAATTATTAAGAAAAGCACACAATGCAATGCAAAATGGGGTGTGGGATGTAGAACACCTAGATTCGAAATATTAAGAAAGGCACACAATGCAATGCAAAATAGGGGGGTGCAATGGAGAACACCTAGATTTGAAATATTATGTAAGGCACCCATAAAAAATGGGAGGTGTGGGATGGAGAACACTCCCAGATTCTAAATATTAAAAAATACAGACAATGCAATGCAAAATGGGGGGTGGGATGGAGAATACCTAGATTTGAAATATTAAGAAAGGCACACAATGCAATGCAAAATAGGGGGGTGCAATAGAGAATGCCTAGATTTGAAATATTAAGTAAGGTACACAATGCAATGCAAAATGGGGTATGTGGATTGAGAACACACCTACAGTCGAAATATTAAGAAAGGCACACAATGCAATGCAAAATAGGGGGGTGCAATGGAGAACACCTAGATTTGAAATATTAAGTAAGGCACCCATAAAAAATGGGAGGTGTGAGATGGAGATCACACCTAGATTCTTACTATAAAGAAAGGTACACAATGCAATGCAAAAAGGGGTGCAGGATGGATAACACCTAGATTCAAAATATTAAGTAAGGCACACAATGCAATGCAAAATGGTGTGTTGCATGGAGAACACACCTAGATTCTAAATATTAAAAAAGGCAGACAATGCAGTGCAAAATGGGGTGTGGGATGGAGAACACCTAGATTTGAAATATTAAGAAAGGCAACCAATGCAAAATGGAGGTGCAAAAATGCACCTAGATTTGAAATATTAATAAAGGCACACAATGCAATGCAAAATGGAGGAGGAATAACTCACCTAGATTTAAAATATGAATAAAGGCATACAATTCTATGCAAAATGGGAGTGTGGGATGGAGAACACACCTAGATTCTTAATATAAAGAAAGTTACTCAATGCAATGCAAAATGGGGTATGTAGGCTGGAGAACACACCTAGATTCAAAATATTAATGAAGGCACACAATGGAATGCAAGATGCGGTGTGTGGGATGGAGAACATAACTAGATTCTTGATATGAAGAACGGTACACAATGCAGTGCAAAATGGTGTGCATGGGATGGAGAACACACCTAGATTCAAACTATTAAGAAAGGGACATTGTAAAATGGAGGTTGAAAATCACACCTATATTTGAAATATTAAGAAAGGCACACAATGCAAAATGGATGTGGAAACACACCTAGATTTGAAATATTAAGAAAGGCACACAATGCAATGCAAATTGGAGGTGGAATAACGCACCTAGATTTCAAATATTAATAAAGGCACACAATTCAATGCAAAATGGGAGTGTGGGATGGAGAACACACCTAGATTCTTAATATAAAGAAAGTTACTCAATGCAATGCAAAATGGGGTATGTAGGCTGGAGAACACACCTAGATTTGAAATATTAATGAAGGCACACAATGCAATGCAAAATTGGGTGAGTGGGAAAGAGAACACGCTATATTCATAATGCAATGCAAAATGGGTGGTGTGAGAAGGAGAACACCTAGACTTGAAATAGTAAGAAAGGCACACACTGCATTGCAAGTTGGGGGATGCGGGATGGAGAACACACCTAGATTCGAATTATTAAGAATGGGACAATGCAAAATGGAGGCGGAAAAACACACCTACATTTGAAAAATTAAGAAAGGCACACAATGCAAAATGGATGTGGCAAGAAACACCTAGATTTGAAATATTGTGAAAGGAACACAATGCAAAATGGGGGTGTAGGATGGAGAACACACCTAGTTTCAAAATATTAAGAAAGGCACACAATGCAATGCACGTTGGGGGGTGTGGGATGGAGAACACACCTAATTTCGAAATATTAATGAATGCACAATGCAATGCAAAATCGGGGTGTGGGATGGAGAACGCACCTAGATTCGAAATACTAAGAAAGGCACACAATGTAAAATGGATGTGGAAACACACACCTATATTGGAAATATTAAGGCACACAATGCAATGCAAAATGGGGGTGTGTGGGATGGAGAACACACCTAGATTCGAAATATTGATGAAGGCACACAATGCAATGCAAAATCTGGGTATGGGAATGAGAACTAGATTTTAAATAAAAAAAGAAAGGCACACAATGGAAAATGGATGAGAAAACAAACCTACATTTGAAATATTAAGGCACACAACGCAATGCAAGTTGGGGGTGTGTGGGATGGAGAACACGCCTAGATTCGAAATATTTATGAAGGCACACAATGCAATGCAAAATGTGGAGTGTGGGATGGAGAACACACCTAGATTCAAAATATTAATGAAGGCACACAATGAAATGGAAAATGGTAAATATCAAGAAAGGGTCATTGCAAAATGGAGGTGTAAAAACACACCTATATTTGAAATATTAAGAAAGGCACACAATGCAAAATGGATGTGGAAACACACACCTAGATTTGAAATATTAATGAAGGCACCTAATGCAATGCAAAATGGGGTGTATGGGATGGAGATCACACAGATTCTTAACATAAAGAAAGGTGCACAATGCAATGCAAAATTGGTTGAGTGGGATGGAGAACACACCTAGATTCGAAATATTGATGAAGGCACACAATGCAATGCAAAATCTGGGTATGGGAACGAGAACAATTAGATTTTAGATAAAAAAGAAAGGCACACAATAGAAAATGGATGTGGAAACACACCTACATTTGAAATATTAAGGCACACAACGCAATGCAAAATAGAGGAGGAAAAACACCTAGATTTGAAATATTAAGAAAGGCACACACTGCAATGCAAGTTGGGGGTGTGTGGGATGGAGAACACACCTAGATTCGAATTATTAATAAAGGGACAATGCAAAATGGGGGTGGAAAAACACACCTATATTTTAAATATTAAGAAAGTCCCACAATGCAATGCAAAATGGGAGTGTGGGTTATGGAGAAGACACCTAGATTCTAAATATTAATGAAGGCACACAATGCAATGCAAAATTGGGGTATGAAATGAAGAACTACTAGATTTGAAATATAAAAAAAGGCACAAAATGCAAAATGGATGTGGAAACACACCTGGATTTGAAATAACCCATACCTAGATTTGAAATATTAAGGCACACAATGCAATGCAAAATGGGAGAGCGGCAGGCTTGTGTTGAAACCGCACGGCTGTTTTAGCGTTACAAAAATGGGGGTATAGGATTCATGAGTGGAAGGAGGCAACATTTTGAACCCCCACCCCCTCATTCCAACACTTCCTGGGTAGGCCCAGTCGCGGCTGCTTTGGGTTCAGGGCCCTGGCCCCGGAGCACAGGCGTGGGAATACCCCCTTGAACTGTGACCATCCCACCCCCTTGTGACACCTCTCATAACAGTATAAGACCAGAGATGAATGAGACTCAATTTTGTATGCCCCCGACTCCATTTTTGTAACGCTAAAACAGCCGTGCGGTTTCAACACAAGCCTGCCGCTCTCCCAGCCAGGCGCACACAGCGAGCGAGTCCCTCCTCCCCCCTCCCCTGCCGTCTCCGCAGTTGTTAGATTCCCTTGAGAAGACTGGCTGCGAGAATGCAACAAAATCCACACTGTATAACTCACTCCATTGATCCAGATACAGCCCAGAGCGGAGGCCAGAGCAAAAGCTATCTGTCTCTAAAAACCTGCCCCACACCCTGCAGACCATGGCCATAAAGAACATAACACCTAAGCCCCCCAAGGACAGAGTCAACAGTAAAAGTGACCCTTGAGTATTCTCGCTCTAATGTGAACAGAACCAACGTGCCTTCTGCATGTGGGATTATAGAAAGCAAATGGAGGACCAATGTTTATATGAGTAAACAATATAACGTATATGTGCAACCAGAAGTTCTCATGTTAAACCTTGATGATGAAAGTATGATGCATGTTAACCTATGATACAGAAATGCTCATAGAAATAACTCGCAGTAACGCAATGCCTAACCAATATAATCTGTATAATAATGTACATGCCAGCAACACGCTACCTCATTCTTTCATAAAGTTCAAATGTAAATATATGTACAATGTTGTATAACATAGCAACTAATCACCCTCGACCAGTCACACTCCCAGCCAAGGATGTGCACACCAACCACGAGATATGATCTGCCTTTTTTGTGAACGTTGAGCATTGAGTCAAATATACGTTTTTTTCTTGTGATGGGTTCCTTTGTTTTCCTTCGTTATGAGAGTGCCTAGCCAAATGAAACTATAGCATGCGTTAAAATAATGATGACTTGAATGCAACACAGCAAGCTGTGTGTAAAGGCCCACATGTAAAGTCGTGTTCTATTTGATTATTTTATTTATTTCCATTTATAAAGCGCACAGTTTTTTATGCACAGTTTTACAGGTTAGGCATATACAGTACTTATGGTCCAAGGTTACAGGGGAACAGTGAAGGGAGTAGGGTCTACTTAAACAGTTTGGTTTTGAGGGCTTTTCTGAAGGCCATGAGAGAAGTTTCAGATCGTAGTTCAAGTGGTAGTGAGTTCCAGGATTTTGGAGCCGATACTACGAAACTGGATCCACCTGCTTTGTCTCTGTTTAAGGCAGGGATTGTGAGCTGGTGTGAGTAGATGTCTCATTTGGGTCTGAGTGTTTGAGCTTGGCGTATTCGTTCAACTAGGTAAGAAGGTGCTGATTGAGAGAGGCATTTATGAGTGATTGTGAGTGTCTTGAATAGTATGCGCTCTTTGATTGGGGGCCAGTGGGCCTGTTGTCTTGCCTGGGAGATGTGTTCTCTTCTCGGGATCCTGAGGGCTGCTCTAAGTGCATTGTTTGGTTCAATTTGTAATCTGTTAGTGTTTCTGGCAGAAGTGCCAAGTAGATGGACATTACAATAGTCAAGTTTTGCTCCTATGGTAGCCCTGGCAATGTTGAGGGAGTTCTTGGCAGAGAGGTGGGGCTTTAACGCATTGATAATTTTAGTTGTGAGTGCAGCTGAGGAGGAGATGTAGCTAACATGTCTATCCATGATAAGGTTGAGTCTAAGTAAACTCCTAAGGTGTTTATCGCAGAGGAGACTGTGATAACGGTGTTCTCTATTTTGAAATTGCAGTAGTTGGTGTCTAGTTATTTTAGGGTCTCTTTGGGGGCAACCAGTAAGATTTATGTTTTGTCCCCATTGAGACAGAGGCCGTTTGCTGTCATCCAGGCCTGGATGATGGCGTAGGTGTTTTGTAGCGTTTTGAGGTCCTGCTGGTAGTCACCCGATAGTGGGAGAAGAATTTGTTTATCATCGGCATAGTTGGTGAACGTTATGCCGAATTCTTCTAAGTCATTGAATAGTGGTAGAGTGAATAGGTTGTAGAGCGTAGGGGAGGTGCATGAACCTTGTGGTACCCCACAACCAATGGGGGACGGAGCTGCTGATGCTTCGTCTGAGAAGACCCTCATAGCTCGGCCATATAAGAAGGAAGTTATCCATGTGGTGGCCTCATGGGAGAAGTGAGCAGAGTCTGTGAGGTGTTTCCCTAGGATTTCGTGGTCAACCAAGTCAAACGCAGCCTACAGGTCGAGAAGCAGAAGAAGCAATGATTTACCCTTGTCCATGTTTTGAAGTAGTGGTTTTTCAAGTCGAGCAGGGCTGACTCAGTACCATGGCGAGGACGAAAGCCAGATTGCCTTTTTCCCAGGATGTTGTGCAATTCTAGGTGGGACTGGATCTGCAGATATGCAGCCTTGTCAAGAATTTTCAACAAGTATGGCACAGTGGTGATGGGCCTGTAGTTATTAGGGGAGTAGGGGTCCAGTGTAGTTTTATTTTAGCAGTGGCTGGACACATGCCTCCTTAAGGGAGGAGGGTACTGTGCCAGAGGTAAATGAATAATTAATAAAGGCTGTGATGAAGGGAGCTAGTGCTGCCGCGCAATCTTTGATTATGGTTGCTGGGTAGATGTCACCTTTGCATAGTGATGGTTTTATATGCTTGATCATTGATATGACTTCAGGAATGGTTACATTTCAGAAGCTAAAGGGCGAAGGCTTAGTATCTTGAGTGTTGGAAGGGCTTGGTACAGAGGTGGTGTTGATGGACACATACTTGGTTTGCGGCAACAGGGCATACCTGCATCTCCCACAATCATGGAGAGGCACATGCTCCCTGGCGACGCTGCATTCTGCATTGATGGTGATCCCAGAAAGCCATATCCATGAAGAAAACACACATGTGACGGTCCCAAAAGAACCATCTCCAAAACCGTCTGAAGCAGATCCCGTGTATGCCATAGATGAGGAAGGTGTACAAAATACACTTCAAAGAAAGAGACAATCCTCAAATTATATTTTGGCTAAATTGTCAGACCTCCTGGCCCAAATACCGGACAGATTCCAGTTGTTCAGCTCCGTAGAGACATTTTTTGCGTCCCTCGTTCCTAGCATCCAGGTGAGAGCGAATGCCAAATGGCTCCAGATCAAAAGGTGGGATTCTCATCCAATTGGCCAACGACACTGAAGAAGGGTTTAATGTAATCAAGGTGGTACTGAGAGCCCTGCGGTTAATGACGATGCAGAACCGATACGTGTTGGACCTATTAACAGCAATCGATGGAGGTGTTTGCCAAAAAATCGGGAGCGCATGTTGCACATTTGTACCTTCTGCCGATGCGGAGAACGGTTCCCTCTCACAAGTGATAGCAGCGGTGCACGACCTCAGAGAGCAGATGAAGGACGAAGGAGGGGCAAAGCCCAGCACCTGGTTTATAATCTTTTTTCCTGGTTACTGTCTTGGCTAAGAATGACGGTAAAACTCCTCATACCACTCATCGTCTTTTTGCTCCTCATTTTTTGCGTGTGCCAATTAGGACGCTGATGATCGTAACAATGGGTCGTGCAAATGGTGTGGCACAAATCCAACATGAAACAGAAGTGCAAACAAGAGAGAACTCACAGCCCAAATACAGAATGACTGCCATATACAACACAGGGCACGTAGTGGATAATCTATATCACACAACCATATCTATTTATTACAAAATCAAGAAAAAAGTTTGGTATACATATTTTTTCTTTCTATAAGGGCGCAGAAGAGAAACAGTAACCCAAAACACTTGATTGTTTCTCAACCAAAACAGAGTAGAGGAACCGGAATTCCGTTGTTACAGTCTTTTGCGACCACCACGAAAATCAGTGAACACATTACTAAAACAAACAGGGCGCTGAGGTCAAACCCTTGGGAAACCCACACCAAAAAGGTTCCTCAATCATTATTCATAATGCAAAGAGGTCTTGACCCTCTTCCACCCATCAAGATGTCCAGATAGGCCAGCAGAGAGTTACTGATGTTTAGACACTTGATCACTAAAAACTCACACCACGAAATGCATGCCCATAATGATATGCGCCTTTTGTGACCTAGTCATCTCAGCCATATATTTGGAATCCTCTTTGTTATCATCAAGCGGACACCCCAGACCCTACAATGACCCAATGAGCTTTACCCCTTAGAAAGTATATAATGAATTGTTTAAACAACTTAAACACGGTATCCAAGTGGTGAAGCCAGTAATAAATAACCTGCCTTTGAACCATGTTTTCACAAGTGTTTAAGATACAGGCTTTTGAGCTTAACGGACAAACAGATCATGGTAACTGAATGAATGGGAGTGTGTGGCCACAAGGGCAAATGTTAAATGGTTAGTGTAACAGAAAAGAAATACAATTGTCAAGCCTACATACGAACCTGATGAGCCCAGCTGACCAATTGACCCAAGACATGACATTGCCTCACCACGTGCCCTCCAGACAGCCAAGCACTTCTGACCCTATAGCACCTATAGGTGCCCACTGTTAGCATCCAATACCAACTATTCATGTGCCCCCTAGGCCTTCTCATAGCTGACGAGGATTTTCCTATATATAACCAAAATGTAACATGTTTTCTGCAGAGCGCTCTCGGCATGAGCAAAATAGATTCTGCTTGCCAAATTTTAGATAAAACTTTGAATATCAGCAGCACTTGGTCTTGGTCTCATTCCCTCCCGGGATGTGTTTTTACTGACTCCATTGGGAGATTTAATTGTGTTTTTGAGGGCCTCGCACTTTCATGCAGTACACACCTAGTTTTGAAATATTAACAAAGGCACACAATGCAATGCAAGTTGGGGGGTGTGGGATGGAGAACATACCTAGATTCAAAATATTAATGAAGGCACACAATGTAATGCAAAATGGGCTGTGTGTGATGGAGACACACCTAGTTTCTTAAAATAAAGAAAGACACACAGTGCAATGCAAAATGGTGTGTGTGGGATAGAGAACACACCTAGATTCTTAATATAAACAAAGGCACACAATGCAATGCAAAATGGTGTGTGTGGGATGGAGAAGACACCTAAATCCGAAATATTAATAAAGGCACACAATGCAATGCAAAATCTGCACATGGGAATGAGAACTAGATTGTAAATATAAAGAAAGGCACACAATGCAAAATGGATGTGCAAACACAGCTATATATGAAATATTAAGGCACGCAATGCAATGCAAAAAGGGGGTATGTGGGATGGAGAACACACTTAATTTCAAAATATTAATGAAGGCACACAATGCAATGCAAAATTGGGGTGTGTGGTGGAGAACTGATCCAAAATATAAAGAAAGGTACACAATGCAATGCAAAATGTGGTGTGTGGGATGGAGAACACACCTAGATTAAAAATATTAGTAAAGGCACATCATTCAATGCAAGATGGGGGTGTGGGATGGAGTACACCTAGATTCCAAATATTAGTAAAGGCACACAATGCAATGCAAAATGGGGGTTTGGAATGGAAAACACCTAGATTTGAAATAGTAATGAAGGCACACAATGCAATACAAGATGGGGTATGTGGGATGGAGAACACACCAAGATTTGAATTATCAAGAAAGGGACAATGCAAAATGGGGGTGGAAAAACACACCTATATTTTAAATATTAAGAAAGGCACACCATACAATGCAAAATGGGTGTGTGGGATGGAGAACACACCTAGATTCACAATGCAATGCAAAATGGGCGATGTGAGAAGGAGAACACAGAGATTTCAAAAATTAAGAAAGGCACACAATGCAAAGCAAAATAGGGTTTGTGGGATGGAGAACACACCTATATTTGAAATATTAATGAAGGCACAGGGGTGGAGAACACACCTAGATTCTTAATATAAAGAAAGGTACTCAATGCAATGCAAAATAGGGTTTGTGGGATGGAGAACACACCTATATTTGAAATATTAATGAAGGCACACAATGCAATGCAAAATTGGGTGAGTGGGAATCAGAACACACCTAGATTCACAATGCAATGCAAAATGGGCGGTGTGAGAAGGAGAACACCTGGATTTTAAATATTAAGAAAGGCACACATTGCATTGCAAGTTGGGGGGGATGTGGGATGGAGAACACACCTAGATTCAAATTATTAAGAATAGGACAATGCAAAATGGATGTGGCAACACACACCTAGATTTGAAATATTAAGAAAGCCACACAATGCAATGCAAACTGGAGGTGGAATAATGCACCTAGATTTCAAATATTGATAAAGGCACACAATTCAATCCAAAATGGGGGTGTGGGATGGAGTACACCTAGTTTTGAAATATTAAGAAAGGCATCTAATGCAATGAAAAATGGGGGGTGTGGGATGGAGAACACATCTAGATTCTTAATATAAAGAAAGGTGCACAATGTAATGCAAAATTGGGTGAGTGGGATGGAGAACACACCTAGATCCGAAATATTAATGAAGGCACACAATGCAATGCAAAATAGTGTGCGTGGAATGGAGAACACACCTAGATTAAAAATATTAAGAAAGGCACACAATGCAAAATGGATGTGGAAACACACCTAGATTTGAAATATTAAGAAAGGCACACAATGCAAAGCAAATGGTGTGTGTGGGATGTAGAACACACCTAGATTAAAAATATTAAGAAAGGCACACAATGCAAAATGGATGTGGAAACACACCTAGATTTGAAATATTAAGAAAGGCACACAATGCAAAATGTATTTGGAAACACACGCCTAGATTTGAAATATTGAGAGGCACACAATGCAATGCACACTAGATGTGGAATAACACACCTAGATTTCAAATGTTAATAAAGGCAGACAATGCAAAACTGATGTGGAAACACACACCTAGATTGGAAATATTAACAAAGGCACACAATGCAAAGCAAATAGTGTGTGGGGGACGGAGAACACAGCTATATTTGAATTACTAAGAATTGGACAATGCAAAATGGGGGTGGAAAAATACACCTATATTTTAAGGCGTTTTCGTGGTTGGGGACCTGTGCGCCATGTACGGGATTTGTGCGCTGTGCTTATTTTAAGAAATGCACACCATGCAATGCAAAATGGGTGTGTGGGATGGAGAACACTTAGATCGGAAATAATAAGAAAGGCACGCAATGCGAAATAGATGTGTAAACACACCTAGATTTGAAATATGAAGGCCCACAATGCAATGCAAAATGGGATTGTGGGGGATGGAGAACACACATTCTAAATATTAATGAAGGCACACAATGAAATGCAAAATCAGGGTATGAGATGGAGAACAACTAGATTTGAAATATAAAGAAAGGCACACAATGCAAAATGTATGTGGAAACACCTCGTTTTGAAATAACATACACCTAGATTTGAGATATTAAGGCACACAATGCTATGCAAATTGAAGGTGGAAAAACACCTATATTTGAAATATTAAATAAGGCATACAATGCAATGCAAGCTGGGGGTGTGTGGGATGGAGAACACACCTAATTTCGAAAGATTAAGAAAGGCACACAATGCAATGCAAACTGGGGTGTGTGGGATGGAGAACACACCTGGATTTGAAATATTAATGAAGGCACACAATGCAATGCAAAATGGGGTGTGTAGGATTGAGAACCCACCTAGATTTGAAATATTAATGAAGGCACACAATGCAATACAAAATGCTGGTGTGGGGGATGGAGAACACACCTATATTCTAAATATTAATGAAGGCACACAATAAAATGCAAAATCGGGGTATGAGATGGAGAACAACTAGATTTGAATTATAAAGAAAGGCACACAATGCAAAATGTGTGTGTTTGCACACCTCGATTTGAAATAAACACCTAGAATTGAAATATTAAGTAAGGCACACAATGCACGCTGGGGGTGTGAGGAATGGAGAACACACCTATATTCGAAATAAATATTAATAAAGGTACACAATGCAATGCAAAATGGTGTGTATCAGATCGAGAACACACCTAGATTCTTAATATAAAGAAAGGTCCACAATGCAATGCAAAATGGGGTGTGTGGGAGGGAGAACACACCTAGATTCTTAATATAAAGAAAGGCACACAATGGAACGCAAAACTGTGTGCGTGGGATGGAGAACACACCTAGATTCAAAATATTAAGAAAGGGACATTGCAAAATGGAGATGGAAAAACACACCTAGGTTTGAAATATTAAGAAAGGCACACAATGCAAAATGGATGTGGAAACACACACCTAGATTTGAAATATTAAGAAAGGCACACAATGCAAAGCAAATAGTGTATGGGACGGATAACACAGCTAGATTTGAATTATAAAGGAAGGGACAATGCAAAATGGGGGTGGAAAAACACCTAGATTTGCAATATTAAGGCCCACAATGCAATACAAAATGGGGTTTGGGGGATGGAGAACACACCTAGATTCTAAATATTAATCAAGGCACACAATGAAATGCAAAATCTGGGTATGAGATGGAGAACAACTAGATTTGAAATATAAAGAAAGGCACACAATGCAAAATGTATGTGGAAACACACCTGGATTTGAAATAACACCTAGAATTGATATATTGAGGCACATAATGCAATGCAAAATGAAGGTGGAAAAAGAGCTATATTTGAAATATTAAGAAAGGCACACAATGCAGTGCAATTTGGGTGTGTGTGGGATGGAGAACACACCTATATTCAAAATATTAATGAAGGCACACAATGCAATGCAAAATGGTGTGTATCAGATCAAGAACACACCTAGATTCTTAATATAAAGAAAGGTCCACAATGCAAAATGGGGTGTGTGGCATGGAGAACACACCTAGATTCGAAATATTAAGAAAACAACACAATGCAATGCAGAATGGTGGTTTGGGATGGAGAACACACCTTGCTTCTTAATATGAAGAAAGGCGCACAATGCAATGCAAAATGGAGGTGGAAAACACCTAGATTGGAAATATTAACAACAGCACATAATGCAAAATGCATGTGGAAACACACACCTAGATTTAAAATATCAATGTGGGCAAAAAATGGAATGCAAAATAGGGGGTGTGGGATGCAGAACACACCTAGATTCTTAATATTAAGAATGGATGTGGAAACACACACCTGCATTTGAAATATGAAGGAACACATTGCATTCAAGATTCCAGACTCAAGAGCAAGGCCAGAACCTCATACCCAGGCTCAGCCTCTAATCCAGAATTAAACACTACAAAAAATCCCAATAATTTAGGGGAAAAGGGGAGAAGGCTGCTGAACCTTTTTGGGATTATCCTGCTTTGCCCAGCTACCTGCTTTGCATTCACATTCAAGGCTCCTTGTAAGTATTTCCCTTCCCAGTAACCAAGAAAACTGCATCCCTTGCTTTGTTACCTGTTATTATGTCCAATCCCACAGAAATCCTATAAATGCCCTAGCAAAATCCTTAAAATTGTCGGAATCCTCTGTGTATCCAGTCCTTTGGAAAATCTGTGTTAATTTCCATGTGTTAGCGCCATTCTTTCCAAATCATTTCAGTCTGCTATATATGTCCTTAGTACTATTTGCAATACGTTAATTAATTCCCATATAAACAGTCACACAGCGTTAAGGGGTTAAAATTGAAAATTAATCTTTGTCACAGGCAGCGTTCTTCTTATCTAGATACTAAAATGTATTCTCAGTAAAACTTGTGATTTTCCTTTTAAAACCGATTCTCGCAGTGCAACTGCGTTCATTTTAAAAAGCTGATTTTTCCTTTCCCTTTAAGAATCCCATACTGTCATCATCCAAAGTAACCCTTTCACTTTCAGATCATACATGCTATGTCCCTTTGTACCTTTGCATTAAAACCGCATTTCGATTTTCAGGGTAATTTATAGATTGCAGTGCTCAAGTGGCGCATGCGGCTGGCGCACAGTGTGCGCTTGCGACTTTCTGCACCAGCCGCGTGCGCTAAAATCCATTTCCGCGCACAGCGTATTCATGGATTTTAGCTTCCAAAACAAGCCGTGGCTCAGCGACCCTGCTGCGGCAGTGCCATTTACGCCCCCAACCCCTCCCCGTGCGCCATGCACAGCGCACAAATCCCGTACATGGCGCACAGGCCCCCAACCACGAAAATGCCTGTAAAACTCCCCGCGCACCCCTCCGAATACACGTACCCCGCTGCACAGGGAGTCTCACATGCGGCCTGGGATGCGGCACCAGACTCCTCACTCCCCGACGAGATGACAATCTGGGAGGGGAGCCGGGCCTTGTGTCTCCGGCTGGTGCTGCGATCCCTGCCGCTGTGCTCCACAGCACCCTCTCCGCCCTCTTCATCAATTGACGCTGCAGACAGGGAGAGAAAGCACAGACATCAGGGCACTGTTCAATGGACTGATACACACATGACAGTTGCACATGAGTGGCAGTGTCAAACTTCAGACATGGCATCACACTGCATGACACACATGCCATTTCAACTCACACACATGAGCATTTCCACAGCAATATTGCACAATGCAGCACCATCCATACACATACAACAGCATGAACAGCCGAAGGTGAGCCTGAAATCACATGAAACACAGGGAGTGCACTAGACATGCACACACGCCACCACACTTCCATGCATGTCTACATCTCCTACAACTGTCGCATGTCACATCTGGCATTCAGCCTTCTACATATCAGTGTCACGTGCATCCATGTTGCATCACAGTTGCACACTTGTCAAATACACACACATGCACATGTACACAGTGCAGATACATGCAGCAGGAACCACCATCCATGTGTGACACCACAACCATGCCAACGTACATACACAGAAATTCAAACATGTGTGCTCCCACACCTGCATTTGCACAGCATGCTTACCAACTCATACACCATCGATGTGTCTCACACCTAAGAGGACTCACATGTGGCAGCCTCACGCCCCTGTTCATACACATCCCTACATGGCCCTATGAAAACACATGTGCAACCTGCACACTACTGGCACACCACCACACGCACAGCGTCCAATCAGTATGCATGTACACTTAGCGCTCAACTCCAGATGGGTCTGCCTCTCAAGGACCTGGACATGGAGCGCTGGGCATATATGTTCCAGGACCCTCATTTGGTGGTCGGACAGGTGGCCCTGGCGCCCCTTGGCATCCGCTGCCTTCAAGAGGTGCCCGGCCTTGTTGAGGGTCCTGGACCTGAAGTCCTCCCAGCACTTCTTGACATGTTGTAAGTCGCGGACTGCCACCCCCCCCGCGTTGATGGCAGTCACGATGTCCATCCAGATCCTGGTCCGTCCTTCATTGTCGGCGCGCGAACCAAAGAGGGCATCATACTGCCCCAGGACTTGCTCCACCAGGACACCAACTTCCCTGGCACTGAAGCTGGTGGCCCTCTGCCTCTCTGGCTGTGGGTTGCCAGTGGTGCCAGATGGTGGTGTGCCCGACATGGCAACCCCAGAGGCAGGAGTGGGTGGGCAACTGGGTCCTGGGGCTGTGCTGTGGAGCGATGGTATCCCAGTCGGGAATCTTCGGTTCCAGCAGGGGTGGTCACAGCAACTGCACCCCTGGCTGATGTGCAGGCAGCAAATA
This sequence comes from Ambystoma mexicanum, assembly GCF_040938575.1. Lineage (NCBI taxonomy): Eukaryota > Metazoa > Chordata > Amphibia > Caudata > Ambystomatidae > Ambystoma > Ambystoma mexicanum. The sequence goes on along the minus strand of NC_090932.1, from coordinate 858,452,360 downwards.
GCAGGGCACGTGGGCAGCAGGCAGTCAGGCGGCAGCAGCAGATGGCAGGTGGGAGCGTGCTCGGGCCTCTGAGGGCAGTAATTCTGCCTTCTGGGCAGGAGCGTGGTCTTCCGTGTGTTGTTGCGTGGCCAGCTTGATACGGAGTGATTTGGCGTGTGAAAATCTTGCATGTCAGCGTGTGATTCGAGGAAAGGCCCTTTGCGCGTAAGCGCGTTAGTACACATACACGGTTTCATTGGACCAAAGGCCCTTAGCGCGTAAGCGCTTCTGTGATGTGACTCGCGCGGGCGTTTCCCTCGTGACGTGGGCATAGTGGTTCAGCGCGCGTGAAAAAACTGCACGTCCACGTGTAAATGCGTGTAATCCGAGGAAAGGGCCTACACGCGTAAGTGACTGACGTGCGCCGCCATTTCCATCAACACGGGTGCATGTTCATTGCACACGTCCAAAAACTGCACGTCCGAGTGTCAGCTCGTGTAATTGGAGGAAAGGGCCTTAGTGCGTACACGCGTAAGTGACGCTGTACGTATGGGCCGCTTTAAAAGCTAGGTGTAGGACCCCATTCCCTTGTATGTGCTTTTCGTGGAGAGCGAGTGGGTGAATTCTGTGCTTCTTGTCGGTTCACATGCGATTACTTCACAGCATTCTTTATTTTTTTTGGGCCTGTTCCTTCAAACAGCGTTCACTTCTTCTTTTGTCCTGTCTCCTCAGACAGCGTACAGTTCTTCTTTTGGCGGTGGTGTTGCATACGCGCACATGCGCGTTATTTTCACGTTTTTTTTCCAGGCAGACGGTGAGTTGCGCATGCATTTACCAACTGTGCTTGCACTGTGTGTCGCGTTCCCCTTCAGAGGTCATTGTAGGCTGCCTGTATCATGCGTACGCTTGTTTTTGTGTTTCTGGGTGCCACAGCGTAGTGCAGGTTCATTTTTCCACTCACATGTCTAAGAGGGTTGCGTGCACATTACTTTTTGTTTTTGGGGTACCTGTGTGTTACGTGACCAGTCATCTTTCCCCAGGGGTCACAAACAGCCTTGCTAGAGTACTAGGGTACGAATTCCATCTAGTACCCTACCCCTTTTACCCCCAATTGCCCAGGACAATTGTTTACTGCAACTCCCATACGCACAACAACATCAGTGCCATGGTTGGGAGGCGACCAAGCGGTAAGGGAGGCAAAGGTGGCCGACCTCCAAAAGGTGGGCGTGGTGGGCGCGGTAAGGGACGTGGCCATGATTTGCAGGGTGCCCCTAGACCCCCATCTGTGGAGGACCAATCAGGGACACCCATGCCCCGCTCATGGTTGAGGGAAACGTGGCTGACACCATCCCAGCTCAGCCCTTGTTGAACCAGCCTATTGTGGCACCTGACCCGGCACGGGATGACTCCCAGGCTGACTTCCAGGTCAGCAAGTCTAAGCCACGTGTGCCGGTGCAAGTTGGTGTCACCAGGCCACGTGGATCTGGGGCAGCAATGTCATCTGCTGCCCCAAGTAGGCAGGGTGGGGAGGCTGCAGGGGCAGCTGCAGCTCTATCCACCCCAGCTCTGAGTCTCCTAGCCGTGACAGTGTCGGTCCTGGTCCATCAAACTGACATTGCCCCTGCCAACATCACACTTCAGCCAATGCCTGCACCAAGACCTATGGTCATTGTGCATTTGCACACTCCCAGTACCCAGTCCACCTGCGCTTCTGCCCCTACTGACCAGAGCGGCACAAGCCACTCAGGCTCTGCTCCACCTTTGAAGAAGAGGAAGAAGGGTGCTCTGGCACTACAGGCTGAGACCCCAGACATGGCTACACAGTCCGGCACATCAAGGAAGCCTAGCTTTAATAACCCCGAACTTGATGCACTTGTGACCTATGTGTCGGCACATAGCCGCGAAATGGTGGTGACTGCAGGGTGCAAGACCACACCTGGTCAACTTAGGGCACACTGGCAGACCATCGTGGACCGCATAAGTTCCCTTGGATTTGTGAGGCACACAGCTGATTGCTACAAGCGGTGGAATGACCTGAAACGCAGAGCAAAGAACAAGCTGGCCTCAAATCATGCCGCTACTCTGGTGACTGGCGGTGGGTCTCCACCAGAGGACAACGAACTCACTGAACATGAGTTTGGTGCTGGGACCTTCGTCAAAGAGGAACAGATCCAAGGCGTGGGAGAGCAACCTGATTAAGAGGCATTGTCCGGTGAGTGCCCATGCATGTGTGTGTAATCCATGTGTATGTAGTTTGGGTGACGGGTTCTGATTGAGTGCCAGGTGAGTGTGTACTCCTGAGTGTAATGGGTCACCCATGTGCTTCCTCCAATCCATTAATGTGCCTTTGATTTGGGTATGACAGTATCCCTTCTGCCCACAGTAGCCAATTATCCCCACATTACTGCTGTTGCACTTGAACTATCATCTTGCAACCACATTATTCTGATTTATTCTGTGTTCATTCAGGCTGATTGTTTAGATTATCCCATTTTTCATATGCTTTTTTCATCCCTAATGCCACATATGTGACATGCTTCTGTCATTGTTTACACCCCACATTGTGCCACTTTAGTTACCTGGTTATGTGAATGTTTAAACCATTCAGGCCGAGGGAGTATTGGCCAGCTAAAATTATTTTTTAGGTCCTGTTTGCATGTGGAACATGATAGCTGTTTCCTGTCATGTTGAAGTGACCAACCATTGATGTGTACACATCTGCCTACAATCACTGTCTAATTGTACACTGGATGTGTTGCAGTGTGCGGCACATGCATATTTTGCAACACTATTCTGCATTAATCTTCTCATCATGTCCATGTGACATGGATGTGTGACAGTAGTCATTCACTGACATATCTCTGTAGTTGTCTAATTTACCATGGCTATGCTACATGAAAACTGTGTGCTGGCATGTGTCATGTATGTGTATTGGACATGCCACTCACAGGCTGATGTGTGATGCCAGTGCTATACGACATGCTGCAAATGTGTTGCTTTTTCATCTTGGTGTCCTCATTGTCTGCCTTTTTGACTGCCCTTCAGAATCATTGACAGTGCATGCATGCCAGGGTTATGGTCATGTGGGACATGTGTTAACCATGTACAGGATCTCTGTCTTGTCAGGCCTATGTGTGTGCTATGGTGCTCATGCCTGTTTCCATTTCTTGTGTTTCATGTTTTTGCAGGTGACGACACACTTGACGCTGGTGAGGTTCAGGAGATGGTGCAGACCCAGGAGGATTCTCAGACATGACCAGGCACCAGTGGGGGATGTGGTGTGGTGGTAGGTGAAACACTTTTGTACTGCAGACCAAACTGTCGAGGGGCGCCTCTGGGTGCAGCTCCCCAGACCTCTATTCAGGTGCTGAGTCGGATGATGAGACCTATGTGCTGTCGCAGGTCAGTGCTTCTGGCAGGGATTCTGTTCTGTCCAACCCACCTGGACCAGGGATAGAACCCTCTATGGGGATGTCAGTATTGGTAGGTCCGCCTTTGGCGGTTACGGATGCAGAGTCACACTCCACAGCATCTGATCCTGTTCCTGGGCCAGCAGATCAGAGGGGGAATGCAGTCCTGCAGCTTCAGGCAGTGCCAGCACAGCAAGGTGCAGATCGCCTTGCCCCAAACAGGTGTGGTGCCCGCCGACGCAGTGGCCGTGCGCCACCAGGCAATACTCCATGTACGGTATGGCAACCCAACAGGCAGCATCAGTAGAAATGATGGCTCAGGCAATGGAGAGGGTGGCCACTTCCATTACCCCCCCTGAAAGGCAGATGGAGCAACAACAGCAGGCAACAGACTCCATTTGCCAATCAAACAGGGAAGACATGTTGGCATCCAACAGGGACCGACGGGCGGCACTGGAGACTCTGTGCGAATCCATATCAATAGAGTCACAGGGCCACAGGGAAGCCCTGAGGGTAGAACTCCATAACCTCAGGCAGAGTCTGCTTGAACTTGAGGCTTCCCGAAATGTTAGGGCAGAACAGCAGCTGGAGCAGCTCACACGTTCGCTCTCAGCTGAGCTGCAGGCAACACCTGAGGAGATCCGGGCATCCCGCGAGGCCATGGGTGCAGAACATGAGACAACCAATGACGTGCTGCATGGGGATCTCCGCACTTTAATCCTCCAGAATCAGACCTTCCAGACCCGCATGATTGCTGCCATAGAGGACCATAACAGGGCTTTGCGTGGGCTGCCTCCCATAGTGCCACCACCTCCTGATGCAGCAGCAGAGGGTGAAGAGACCGACAGCAGTTCTCCCACAATGGCATAGCCGTGCAGGCCATGAGCCCATGGAGGTATTTTTTTTTTCTCGCAACATCCACGCAGGTGGGTGTTGGTGTGCACCCTGTCCTCGAACCTCCTGGGTGGCCTCCCCCCACCTGGCCCCCACATGGCCAATTTTTATTTATTTTTTTATTTTTTTACAGTGTGTTGCCTTGTGTGGCTCCCGTGGGCATCCACTGTATTCCGACTGGGCACATGCAGGCTTGTCCTAAGTTTGGGTTAGATCCTTGGGTTTGTGACACACACCCCTCTCCTGCTTCCCATTTCCATGGGCTTGCAAAGGGTCTGACCAAGTGACAGTGACTTACAGTGATATTGGGCTCCCATGAGCTGTGTGGGCAGTCTGTAGTCATTACTGTGTGTACATCCATAGTGGGTATTGTTGTATTGTACACTGCATGGTGTATTCATATGTGCTTGTGCATCCATGTCTTCCTCCTAATTTGCAGATTCCTTCCTCATGTCTTCACAAGGCCGTCTCCTTTGCAGATGGAGTTCATGTTGTATGCAGTACACTGACACATTTGCGTGGCAGCAACACTCTACAGTTGGAAGGGTTCGATGTGCTGGCTTATTCAGGTTGTAAGACTACCACTACTTTGACTTAGTACTGTCATGTTTTTGCAATGTTTCTTGGTGTGTTGTGTTGGTGGTAAGTATTTGTTCATGTGTGCTGTTTGTTATTGATTACTGGGAGCATATTGTTTGTGGGCAGTTTCCATTTGTGACACTTGTGTCAGGTCTTGTGCATTGCTTTGTTTGCTTTCACATTGCATGACATGCCATGCCATGGTGTGTTGGGTGGGGGAGCTGGGGAGGGGTTGGGTGACATGGCACTATTTTCATGTTGTATTTTGCAAGGGGGTAGTCATTCATGAAGCATAAATGTGTGTTTTTTTTGTGACACAGCATTGGTTGTCTTTCGGCAGGTAGGGATGTAACAAATCCAGGTGACCAATCTCAGGCTGGTATGGTTGTGACAGTTGACTGTCCCTTATGTCATCATCATTGATTGTCAGCTGTATGTGCCAGGGCTGTGTGCACTCCACAGGGGTAGGATTTTAGGTGAAGTAATTAGCCACCAGTTGTGTACGGGCTGCCTCACCACGTGCCCTTACCCCTCCCATGTGCAGCGGCCGTGCTTGTGGTTGGGGATGTGGGGGCACCACCATGTCCACGGGCAGGCCCCCGCGTGTTGCAACGTTGTGCAGGACACATGCTGCCACTATGATCCTGCACACTACTGGGGGCGCGTATAGCAGCTGCCCACCAGAGCGGTCAAGGGAGCGAAAGTGTGACTTGAGCACTCCGAATGTGTGCTCCACTATGCCCCGGGTTGGGCTGTGTTGTGTCTTACCTTGGGTGGTGTGGTGGGGTTCCGAATTGGCGTCATCATGTGGGTGCTCAGTGGGTAGGCACTGTCCCCTGGGGAGGTGATGATAGGTATCATTAGTGGGGTTGTGTAATTACTCAATATCTGACATGCATGCATGTGCAGGGGCATTTATACTCACCAAGCAGCCATGTATCACCATGCGGCCCAGCTTCTAGGTCCCGGTTTACATTCTGTAAATGAAACTATCATGGGTGGACCCTGGATAGTTGGCATATACTGAGGTGATGATTCCCTTGGCATCACATATTACCTGCACGTTGATGGAATGCCAGTGCTTGCGGTTTCTGTAGATGTGCTCAGTTGCCCTGGGAGGACGTAGAGCCACATGGGTGCAGTCAATGGCACCTAGCACTTTGGGGAAGTGTGCCACCCAGTAGAAATCCTGGACAACAGCCTGCCTTTCTGCAGGTGTTCTGGGCAGGTATGTGTGCCTGCGGACTGATGGGCGTGCAGTCATTATGGCCAACTCCTGGTGCAGGCAGCGTGACTGCGTGGCCTGTGAGACCCCCAGCACTATGGCAGTTGTCCACTGGAATTAACCAGTGGCCAAGAAGTGCAGTAAATTGAGCACCATTGAGCAACTTTTCCAAGGGGCCCAGTGCTTGGGAGCACAGGGTGGGTGATGTGAGGTCATCCTCCCACTCACTCACCAGGTCGAGTATTATGTGAGGTGGAAACCTGTACCTCCCATACACTTGGTCATCAGGCATCCCAAAAAAGCTGGTTCTGGGTGTAAAAATTCTGGGCCTGACTATCCTCCTCCTCCTCCTCCTGCGGTATCCCACGACCACTGCTGCCAGGAACGGTATATTCATCTTGGCGTCTGAGCTTGTTTGCGTGCACTTTTATGCTGCGCGGGTCCATGTACGCCTGCTTCCTGCTGGCGTACGGGTTTCCGGATTAGCGCATCTTTTTTGGCACACGCATTGGCCCTGTTCAATTCCATGAATACGTGTTTTAGACGCGCATGTGATGGTTCCGCGCATTTGACTCCTGTACTGTACTTCCCCCGTGACGCCCACATTTTCACACGTTGTTCCCCATTCCGCATGTTACGCCCACCTGTCCCACCTACTTTAGTTGTGTGCGCTGCGCTATGTGCGCTTTTGCTGTGCACGTAGCGCACGCTGTTTGGAGACCTGTGCACCACACAGGATTTTAGCGCACATCCAGGGACTGACACATGCACGGACTTCCATAAATCGCTGTGCGCGGGTTTCGCTGCGATTTTCGCACTTGCACTGCGATTCGTACGCTTGCGCAGGAATTTCCAGCACACATTAATTCCATGAATCGGCCTCATGGTCTGTTTAACTCCTTTCTCAAGCCGTTTTGCTATTTTAAACCTGTGAAACGAAGCAATTGAAATTTCACCACGTGCGATTCTTGCTGCACCCTTTCCTTCCACAGTTGATTTTCTATACTGTTTGCCTATTGTTTAGTACATTGCCTTGTAGCTTGCGAGTTTTCTTGCTTCTGTGATGCAGCCACACACATTCTTGCCTTATTCATTCAACTGCACATATAAAACAACTGTTTAGTCATTCGAGTGCCATTTTGCTCATTTTTCAAGAGGCTCAACCCGATTTTTGCCTCCCATTCAGGGGTGGTAGGTCGTATTTTTGTTCCAATCTTTGCATAGAATACCCAACTCCTTGCTACTCCTCTCCAGCCACACACAAATTGGATAACAGGGGTTTGAGGGAGTGTTGCCATGGGAATGCTTTAACTGTGGGGCTATTTAAAAGTACTAACCACAAGTAATCCTGCTTTTATTCAGTTGTGCATTGTGTATCCTGTGCTAGGAGGTTAAACTAAGTGTATTCTATAGTTTTCCTATGTAATTATAACCACACTGGGGATTGCTGCACTATATTGAATGTGTTTGATTTTATGCATCATTAAAAATAAATCAATATTCTAACATTACACACCGGCCTGGTTCATGTTCCATTGCGATACAGGGTGTATGTTAAGGGGTGTGTGAGACGGGCTAGCTGTCTTCTCAAAGCTGAATCCAAATTCATACATTTAAAAGCGTTTTAATTGTGCGCTGCATCCCTGGCCAGTATGAAGAGTCCTTGTCAGGGGTGTCACACCCCTTTAAAATCCTTAACAGGGCTGTGTGGGATGGAAAACACACCTAGTTTCAAAATATTAATTAAGGCACACAATGCAATGCAAAATGGGGTGTGTGGGATGGAGAACACACCTAGTTTCAAAATATTAATTAAGGCACACAATGCAATGCAAAATGGGGTGCGTGGAGTGAACACCACTGCTAGATTTGAATTATTAAGAAAGGGACAATGCAAAAAGGAGGTGGAAAAACAAACCTATATTTTAAATATTAAGAAAGGCACACCATACAATGCCAAATTGGGGTGTGGAATAGAGAACACACCTAGTTTCGAAATATTAAGAAAGTCACACAATGCAATGCAAGTTGGGGCAAGGTTTTGGTTTAGAGAACACACCTAGATTCGAAATTATAATGAAGGCACACAATGCGAAATGGGGGCAGTGGGGTGGAGAGCACACCTAGATTCTTAATATAAAGAAAGCACACAATGAAAAATGGGGTGTGTGGGATTGAGAACATACCTAGATTCGAAATATTAATGAAGGCACACAATGCAATGCAAAATGGGCTGTGTGGGATGGAGAAGACACCTAGATTCAAAATATTAGGAAAGGCACAATGGAATGCAGAATGGTGGTGTGGGATGGAGAACACACCTTGCTTCTTAATATAAAGAAAGGCACACAATGCAATGCAAAATGGAGGTGGAAAAACACCTAGATTGGAAATATTAACAACAGCACATAATGCAAAATGGAAGTGGAAACACACACCTAGATTTAAAATCACAATGAGGGCACACAATGCAATGCAAATTTGGGTGGTGGGATGGAGAACACACCTAGATGCTTAATATAAAGAAAGCACACAATGCAAAATGGGAACACACCTAGATTTGAAATATTAATGAAGGCACCCAAAGCAATGCAAAATGGGCTGTGCGAGATGGAGAACACACCTAGATTTTAATTATTAAGGGACAATACTAAATGGAGGTGGAAAAAAACACCTATATTTTAAATATTAAGAAAGGCACACAATGCAATGCAAAATGGGGGGTGTGGGATAGAGAACACACCTAGATTGGAATTAGGAAAGGGACAATGGAAAATGGAGGTGGAAAAACACACCTATATATTAAATATTAAGGCACACCATGCAATGCAAAACGGAGGTGGAAAACGCACCTATATTTTCAATATTAAGAAAGGCACACCATGCAATGCAAAATGGGGTGTGGGATGCAGAACACCTAGATTCGAAATATTAAGAAAGCACACAATGCAAAATGGATGTGAAAACACACACCTAGATTTTTTAACATTAAGAAAGGCACACAATGCAATGCAAAATGGAGGTGGACTAACGCACCTAGATTTTACATATTAATAAAGGCACACAATGCAATGCAAAATAGGGGGTGGGATGGAGAACACACCTAGATTCTCAATATAAAGAAAGCAAACAATGCAAAATGGGGTGTGTGGTATTGAGAAAACACCTAGATTCGAAATATTAAAAAAGCACACAATGCAATGCAATATGAGGGTGTTGGATGGAGAACACCTAGATTTGAAATATTAATGAAGGTACACAATGCAATGCAAAATGGGGTGTGTGAAATGAAGAAAACAGATTCGAAATATTAAGAAAAGCACACAATGCAATGCAAAAGGAGGGGTGTGGGATGGAGAACCTAGATTCTTAATATAAAGAAAGGTACACAATGCAATGCAAAAAATGGTGTGTGGGATGGAGAACACACCTAGATTCTTAATATAAAGAAAAGGCACACAAAGCAATGCAAAAAGATGTGCGTGGGATAGAGAACACATCTAGATTCGAGATATAAAGAAAGGGACATTGTAAAAAGGAGGAGGAAAAACACACCTAGATTTTGAAATATTAAGAAAGGCACACAATGCAAAGCAAAATGTAGGTGGAATAACACACCTAGATTTCAAATATTAATAAAGGCACACAATGCAATGCAAAATAGGGGGCGGGATGGAGAACACACCTAGATTCTTGATATAAAGAACGGTACACAATGCAATGCAAAATGGGGTGTGTGGGATGGAGAACACACCTAGATTTTAATTATTAAGGGACGATACAAAATGGAGGTTAAAAAACACACCTATACTTTAAATATTAAGAAAGGCACACAATGCAATGCAAACTGGAGAACACACCTAGATTCGAACTATAAATGAGGGCACACAAAGAAATGCAAAATGGGTTGTTTGGGGTGGAGAACACACCTAGCTTCTTAATATAAAGAAAAGCACACAATGCAAAGCAAAATGGTGTGCGTGGGATGGAGAACACAACTAGATTCGAATTATTATTAAAAGGCGCACAATGCAATGCAAAAACGGGGGTTGCTGGATGGAGAACACTCCTAGCATCTTAATATGAAGAATGGCACAAAATGCAATGCAAAATGGGGTACGTGTAGTGGAGAATGCACCTATGTTTGTATTATTAAGAAAGGAAAAATCAAAATGGAGGTGGAAAAACACACCTATATTTTAAATATTAATAAAGGCACACAATGCAATGCAAAATGGAGGTGGAATAACACACCTAGATTTCAAATATTAATAAAGGCACACAATGCAATGCAAAATAGGGGGCGGGATGGAGAACACAACACAAATTCTAATTATTATTAAAAGGCACACAATGCAATGCAAAAATGGGGGTTGCTGGATGGAGAACACACCTAGCATCTTAATATTAAGAAAGGCACAAAATGCAATGCAAAATGGGGTACATGTAGTGGAGAATGCACCTGTGTTTGTATTATTGAGAAAGGAAAAATGCAAAATGGAGATGGAAAAACACACCTATATTTTAAATATTAAGAAAGGCACGCAATGCAAAATGGGGTGTAGGATGGAAAACAAACCTAGATTCTTAGTATAAAAAAGGTACACAATGCAATGCAAAATGGGGTGTGTGGGATGGAAAACACACCTAGATTTGAAATATAAAGAAAGGCACACAATGAAAAATGGATGTGGAAACACAGCTAGATTTGAAATATTAAGGCACACAATGCAATGCAAAGTGGAGGTGGACAACACCTAGATTTGAAATATTAAGAAAGGCACACAAAGCAGTGCAAGTTGGGGGTGTGTGGGAAGGAGAACACACAAAGATTCAAAATATTAATGACGACACACAGTGCAATACAAAATTGGGTGTGTGGGAGGGAGAAAACACCTAGATTCGAAATAAAAAGAAAGGTATGCAATGCACAATGGGGTGTGTGGGATGGAGAACACACCTAGTTTTGAAATATTAATGAAGAGACAATGCAATGCAATCTGGTTTGTTTCGGATGGAGAACACACCTAGATTCGAAATAGTAAGAAAGGGACAATACAAAATGGAGGTGGAAAACCACCTAGATTGGAAATATTAAGAAAGGCACACACTGCAATGAAAGTTAGGGGTGTGTGGGATGGTGAACCTAGATTCGAGATATTAAGAAAGGCACACAATGCAATGCAAAATGGGGGGTGTGGAATGGAGACCACACCTAGATTCTTAATATAAAAAAGGTACACAATGCAATAAAAAATGGTGTGTGTGGGATGGAGAACACACCTAGATTTTAAATATTAAGAAAGGCACACCATGCAATGCAAACTGGGGGAGTTGGATGGAAAACACCTAGATCAAATTTGTTTTATGTTTTATTATTTGTTTGGTTAATGCAATCAACCTTTCAAATATTACACAGACCATGAAAACAAAAATAAAAAATGCAATTGTATCCAAATGATCTACACAATATGTACAAGAGAGAATACACTCAATCACAATACTTGCAGTACCTCTTAACACATCATCATAATATAAAATTTAAAAATAACTTCAATGTGCCCTTTACATAACTTAGTCTCCTTCATGATTATCATTTAACTTTACATCAATCTTTATCATCATCAGCATTCCAAATACATTATGAATCGTAGCCTTCTAATAGCTGAAACATTGCATCCAGTGAATGAACAAGTGCCACTATAACAGCCAATTGCGTACTTGTAATAATGCATTGCCATACTTGCTTTAGGTCCATAAGGCAATATTTAACAATGACATTTCTAAAAAATGTTTGTCGTATATGATTTAGCTCAGAACAAATAATACAATGTTGAAGAGTGTCTTTTTGCTGTTTATTCCTACACAAATGGCAGTCATTATGTTCTTGCTTAATTGACTGTCCTCTCGCCATTATGTCTTGTGTATGCCAAAGATTTAATCGAAATCGCAAATATTGTGTACGTATATATGGAGACGGGAATTCACTCAGATAATCAGCCATCAGTCCATATATCTTATGACCAAATAAATGCTCATCAAAATCCTTATAACGCGTACAAAGGGAATGATTAGTACTCCAATCGAATTGATATATTTTTATTTTCACACAAATTGGATTCTCTAAAAAAGAGAACCAAAGCATCAGCTAAATGCATTTAATATAAATGTTCGTCACAATTTGGGAAATAAATGTCCAGCCACCATCAAGTGAAATACTATCATCCCCAGAATATTCAGTGCAGAGAATCCTAATAGACACTTTCTGAGGAATGCACACATTCTCCATACTACCTGTGAGTGCATTGATAGTAGTCCCAACTCGAATCGTATTAAAGATAGTGGGGCACAAATCGGTAACTTCAGGACTTGCCCCCAAAAACATGCCTCTAGCATATCCCACCTTTTATGATCACCAGGAATTCTAGTTTCCGATCCATATTTTAATATCAGTATTATTTATTGTTGATAAAACAATACAATACTTTTAAGGGAATATTTTGCATATTTATAAGTTAATATTTTCACCTGAGAAACAAGAGTCTGTAATCTGCAATTCAGATCTTGATCATACACCTGATTATCCATTCTATCTGTAATAATAACTTCCAAGTACTTGTATTACGAGACTCTTGAGTATGATATCATCTATTATTCAGTTATATGATATAAATTTAGATTAAACACTATTTCTACAAATCAATATTTGCGTTGTGTCTGTATTTATCAGATTGTTTTTTCGAACAGACAGATTCATTTGGTTCAATAAATTGTGAAGACCAATGGGTGTTTGAGATAGAAGTATTAAATCATCTCTGTACAACAAATAACTGATTTTTTGATTACTTAATTTTGGAGAGTCACTTATCAATTCAGCAAATGTTTCACCCATGTCCAAAATAAACATATTAAAAAGAGTGGATGCCAAAATGCATCCATGTTTAAGGCCCCGTTGTGTAGAGAAGGAAGATGATAACTTTCCTTCGAGAGTTAAACTGACTTGCATGGATGTGTTTGTATTTAAGAGGGCGATCAAAGTTAGAAGCGACGATGGACAATTATAATGGCTTAATTTATTGAAAAGTAAAACTCGATCAATGAAGTTGATAGTGACCCGAAAATCAACAAAAGCTAAATATAACGGTTGGTTTCGGTTGGCATAGTCTGACTATCATATTCAGGGTGATGATATTGGGAGTTGTTCCAAGGTCGGCCACGAAGCCAGACTGAAAAGGATAACGTAGTTGAGGGAGCAATGACCAATCGTTTAGTTGCCTCAAAAGTATCTGCAACCATATTTTACCTGGCTGATCTAAAAGGACGATCGGTCTATAGCTGTTTGGAGATTGTTGATCGCTCTTTTTATATATTGGCACAATTATAGAATGAGTCCAGGTTAATGGTAAGGTCGGATTATAATTTATAACAGTATAAATAATATATAAAATATTTTCCCATAATTCAGGGTGCTGTTTTAAAATGTAATTGGATAACCCATCCGGAACACACGCTCTAGAACCACTAACTGTCTTTATATAATGTTGTATATCCTGTATGTCAATTTGCAAGAAAAACTTCTTGAATAAAAATACAGATTCAAGACTTAACGAACCTATAGGAAGAGAGTAGGGTTCTAAGAAGTGTTTTATCCACTGGTGTTCCAAAACATTATTTGCTTGAATGGCCATTTGAGTACCCTGAGACGTCTGATTCAGCATGGCCCAAATTGTAGCAATGTTTTTAGTTTGTACGGCACTCAACATAAAAGGACCATCTCGTTGGTATATTTGGGCCTGTCTAGCACGCAACCAATTTTTATACTGTGTTTTAATATGTGTTAGGAGAATGCTTCTGATCACCATTGGATATTTTAACACCTCCCGTTTTTGCAGTCTAAATAGGGGTTTTCTCACACAGACATGATTATAGACATGTCATTTTAGTTTTTTCCTACCAGATTTGGACGTGCCATGCTGAAATGACTGCATCATGTCACTGTATATAACATTAGTTTCAGGAACACCCAATCTTACTTTATTCAGTTTGGTCATAAGAGATTTGCTAAACTGATTCAACGATTCCTCCAACCATCATAGTCTATTTTGACTCGCATTTACCACAACAGATCCTTGATGGATTAATTTTCCATCATTCACACTTTTCTCCTGTATGCACCATTTAGTTGTTACTTGGTCATATATATATATATATATATATATATATATATATATATATATATATATATAATGCTGGGTGTTTGTGCTAATATTTAACCAGCTATTTTGCAGCAGAGTTCCTGTTTTAGTTTTTATGTTGTTTTTACTCGTTATCAAATCATTCATATTTGTTAATGCTGTTTGAATAAGTTGCATCACCTCTGGCGTCATGTTAGCTAAAGTAGCACCATTTTTCACAGGCGGTGTTGCCATCATCTGCATATCCACAGAGGCAACTTTGGGGCTCGCCATCGGCGATTTCACTAACCCGAAGACAAACCTCCCGTTACACTTGGGCATTGGTTATCTAAAACCAGTTTTTTCCCTTCTCCATGGGTACAAGTGTTAACCAAACGTTGTTTAACGGTTCGCTGTTCAACACCCGGCACAGTGGCAATCTTATTGGATATTAAAGAGGTTGATATGGCTTTTTTAATGTATGCTGTTCCAGACAACGGAATGGGCATACAACCCGCCATATAGGCATCCACCGCCTTTCGAATCTCTTGGCTATGAAACTCCATAGGATTTACTTCCACTGGAATTTTGTTTTTTGTATTCTCAGCCGCTTCTACATTGTTATCAATAAGTTCCCCCTCGGATACTGCTTGCACTAGTTCATTCAATGGAGCATATGGGATAACAAATCCATCAGATTGAAGGGCACCATTTGCAGCTCTCGCTATAACCTGCTGTTGGTATTTCTTGGAAACATCAGTCGACACTATTATTGCACTCTTATTGGGCAAATGGATAGATTAAAAAAATGGTTTAGACTTGGATGCATTTGTCTTCTTGACTTTTTGCCAATTTAACTTGCAATCAGATCCCCACTTTCTTTTTTGACGGCCCCATAAAGATGGTGTACGCATTTTTGGAGGCTGACTTTAGTGGTGTGTCATTTAATATCGCGCTCTTGGGCACCATAACCCCACTATCCGCGGGTTGATCATAGATGGTCTTAGCTAGTATTGGGACCGAATAAATCGGAATATTTGTTGTTAAAGTAGGTTTGCTACTATTGAGGTCAGTCACACCTCTTCAAACAGAGACATTTGCATGTCAACCGACACACAGTTTATCAGCAATTTAAAAGAATCAACAGCCTCTCCTGCCTTGCGGCTCAAAGTGTTATTTAGATTGTTTTGCAAAAGTAATATTTTTTCAAGCTGAATATTCTGATTATTCAATTTGATATCCAAAGATTCATATAGTTGGACATAAATTGTATTGACAAATTAATTGAATGAAGAGTCATTTCCAATTATTTGGATGCCGATTTCACTGGTACCAATTTATTAGCAAACATTAAGGAATTATTAGGTTTTTGCGGTGTCAGCTCTGTGTACGAACCAACCATGTCGGAACATGATTGGCTGCTGTCTAAAAATAGTGCAGGCGAACTCGATAAATTATCGGACAACTGAGCCGAGAAGCAGGAGTTGGTTGTATCTAAATCAATTACAGCTGCATCTGATTAAAGAAATGAAACAACTTTTACGATTTCAGCCGTCTGTGTAATGTTATTTAGCAAAACACTGTCAGGGAAGTCTTACTGAGGCATTGCACTGACTCGCAAGATTTCAATGACAAGTTCACATCTGTTATATCCACATTTTCAAAGGTTACCAAATGCTTTTCAGCTCGCAATGTAGTTGTATTGCTTTGCTTACCAGACTTTAACAATAAGGTTTTAGCCACTGTTTCCATGTCCACAGGATTAATCGCTTTGTTTGCTGTAGAGTGAAGCACGTGAACATCCTTGTAAAATCTCTGTATGTCGGTGGTTTCGTTCCCTTTAAGCGAGTGTTTTGAGACTTTTTGTTCAGTTTGGCCTATGGGAGTTGAGCAAGTTTGATCCAAAGCTTGTTTCCTTGAATTAAGCGATTGAGAGCGCAATTTACTCTTTGGTTTGGAAAAGTCAGAATGGCTGGCATGCCAGTTTTCAAAAACAGCACCGTGTGCTGCATCATTTGGAAAAGCTCTAGAAATTAATTAAAAGAGAAAAATAAAACATACAACAAGAGAGAAGCACCTCACCAAGACGCCGAATTGCCACGCGGTGAAGAGCCAAAGAGGCACTTAGCAGGTACTTCGCTAGGCGTGTGTGGGCTTGTTTTTAACTCTTTACGCCCACAGTGGGCGGAGATAAGCCATACGCCTTATATTATCAAGGATTCTAACACTCATTCAGCGCGGAACGTTGCAACTTGCATCCTCAGCACCAGAAGACCAGCAAACACAGAGGATCCGGCAAAGAGGCACTTAGAAGGTACTTGGCTAATATTAAGAAAGTCACACAATGCAAAATGGATGTGGAAAACACAACTAGATTTGAAATATTAAGGTGCACGATGCAATGCAAAAAGGGGGTGTGTGGGGTGGTGAACACAGACTCAAATTATTAATGAAGGCTCACAATGCAATGCAAAATTGGAGTATGGGATGGAGAACAAATGGATTCTAAATATAAAGAAAGGCAAGCAATGCAAAATGGATGTTTAAACACACCTACATTTGAAATAGCAAGGCACACAATGCAAAATGGGGTGTAGGATGTAGAACAAACCTGGTTTCGAAATTTTAAGAAAGGCACACAAAGCAATGCAAGAGGGTGTGGGAAGGAGAACACACCTAGATACAAAATATTAATGACGGCACACAATGCAATGCAAAATCGGGGGATGGGATGGAGAACAACTAGATTTGAAATATAAGCAGAGACACACAATGCTAAATGGATGTGAAACACAATTAGATTTGAAATATTAAGGAACAATGCAATGCAAAATGGGGGTGTAGGATGGAGAACACACCTAGTTTCCAAATTTTAAGAAAGGCACACCATGCAATGCAAAATGGAGGTGGAAAAACACCTAGATTTGAAATATTAAGAAAGGCACATAATACAAAATTGATGTGGAAACGCACACCTATATTCGTAATATTATTGAAGACACACTATGAAATGCAAAATGGAGGTGGAGAAACACCTAGATTTGAAATATTAATAAAGGCACACACTGCAATGCAAGTTGGGGGTGTGTGGATGGAGAACACACCTAGATTCAAAATATTAATGAATGCACACAATGCAATGCAAAATGGGGTTAATGGGGTGGAGAACACATTACAAGAATTAAGGAACACAATGAAATGCAAAATGGAGGTGGAAAACACCTAGATTGGAGATATTAACAAAGGCACACACTGCAATGGAAGTTGGAGGGGGGAGGGTGGAGAACACACCTAGATTCGAAATATTAAGAAAGGCACAATGCAATGCAAAATAGGGTGTGTGGGATGGAGAACATACCTAGCTTATTAATATAAAGAAAGGCTCACAAAGCAATGTAAAATGGAGTGTGTGGGATGGCGAACAGACCTAGATTCGAAATATTTAGAAAGGCACACAATACAAAATGGATTTGGAAACGCACCAAGATTTGAAATATTAAGAAAATCACACAATGCAAAATGGGGGTTTGGGATGGAGAACACACCTAGATTCAAAATATTAATGAAGGCGCACAATGCAAAATGGGGTGTGTGTGATGGAGAAGACACCTAGATTCGAAATATTAAGAAAGGCACACAATGCAACGCAGAATGGGTGATGTGGGATCGAGAACATAAATAGCATCTTAATATAAAGAAAGGCACACAAAGCAATGCAAAATGGTTTGTGTGGGATGTAGATCACACCTAGATTCGAAATATTAATGACGGCACACAAAGCAATGCAAAATGGGGGGTGTGGGATGGCGAACACACCTAGATTTGAAATATTAAGAAAGGCACACAATGCAAAATGGATGTGGAAATACACACCAAGATTTGAAATATTAAGAAAGGCACACAATGCAAAATGGATGTGGAAATACACACCAAGATTTGAAATATTAAGAAAGGCATACACTGCAATGCAAGTTAGGGGGTGGTGTGTGGGATAGAGAACAAACCTATATTGAAAATAAGGCACTCAATGCAGTGCTAAATGGAGTGTGTGGAATGAAAAACACACCTACAGTCTAAATATTAAAGGCACACAATGCAATGCAAAAAGGTGGTGTGTGGGATTGAGAGGCACCTAGATTCGAAATATAAAGAAAGACACACAATGCAATGCAAAATGGGGGTGTGGGATGCAGAGCACCTAGATTCAAAATATTAAGAAAGGCACACAGTGAAAAATGGATGTGGAAACACACGTAGATTTGAAATATTAAGAAAGGCAAACACTGCAATGCACGTTGGGAGGGGGGTGTGGGATGGAGAACACACCTAGATGCTTAATATAAGGAAAGGTACACAATGCAATGCAAAATGGGGAGTGTGGGATGGAGAACACACCTAGATTTGAAATATTAAGAAAGGTAAACCATGCAATGCAAAATGGGGTGTGTGGGATGGAGAACACACCTAGATTCAAAATATTTAGAAAGGCACACACTGCAATGCAAAATGCAATGCAGAAGACAGCTAGATTTGAAATATTAATGAATGCACAAAATTGAATGAAAAATGGGGGGTGTGGGATGAAGAACACAAGTGGATTCTTAATATAAAAAAGGCACACAATGCAATGCTGAATGGGGTCTGTGGGGTGGAGAACACAGATTCAAAATATTAAGAAAGGCACACAATGGAAAGTGGATGTGTAAACACACACCAAGATTTAAAATATTAAGAAAGGCACACAATGCAATGCAAAATATGGGTGTAGGATAGGGAACACACCTAGTTTCGAAATATCAAGGCACACCATGCAATGCAAAATGGAGGTGGAAAAACACCTAGATTTGAAATATTTAGAAGGGCACACAATGCAAAATGGATATGGGAACACACACCTATATTCATATTATTATTGAAGGCACACTATGAAATGCAAAATGGAGGTAGAGAAACACCTAGATTTGAAATATTAATAAAAGCACACACTGCAATGCAAGTTGGGGTTGTGTTGGATGGAGCACACACCTAGATTCGAAATATTAATGAATGCACACAATGCAATGCAAAATGGTGTTAATGGGATGGAGAACACATTACAAGAATTAAGGAACACAATGAAATTCAAAATGGAGGTGGAAAAAACCTAGATCGGAGATATTAACAAAAGCACACACTGAAATCGAAGTTGGAGGGGGGAGGGTGGAGAACACACCCAGATTCCAAATATTAAGAAAGGCACACAATGCAATGCAGAATGGGGGATGTGGGATCGAGAACATACCTAGAATCTTAATATAAAGAAAGGCACACAAAGCAATGTAAAATGGTTTGTGTGGGATGTAGATCACACCTAGATTCGAAATATTAATGACGGCACACAAAGCAAAATGGATTTGGAAACACACCAGGATTTGAAATATTAATTAAGGCAAACACTGCAATTCAAGTTAGGGGGTGGTGTGTGGGATAGAGAACACACCTATATTATAAATATTAATGAAGGCACTCAATGCAGTGCAAAATGGGGTGTGTGGAATGAAAAACACACCTAGAGTCAAAATATTAACAAAGGCACACAAGGCAATGCAAAATGGGGGTGTGGGATGGAGAACACATCACGATTCTTAATGTAAAGAAAGACACAATGCAATGCAAAATGAGGGTTATTGGATCGAGAAAACACAACGATTCTGAATATGAAGAAAGGCTCACTATGCAATGCAAAATGGGGTGTGCGGGATGGAGAACACACCTAGATTTGAAATACTGAGAAAGGGATTTGCAAAATGGAGGTGGAAAAACACACCTATATTTTAAATATTAAGAAAGGCATACCATGCAAAATAGATGTGGAAAACCCACCTAGATTTGAAATATTAAGAAAGGCACACAATGCAATGGAAAATGGGGGTGTGGGATGGAGAACACACCTAGATTCCTAATATAAAGAAAGGTACACAATGCAAATCAAAATGGGATGTGTGGAATGGAGAACACACCTAGATTCGAAATATTAATTAAGGCACACACTGCAATGCAAGTTGGAGGGGGGTGTGGGATGGAGAGCACACATAGATTCAAAATATTAGTTAAGGCAAACAATGCAAAACGGGGTGTGTGGGATGGAGAAGACACCTAGATTCGAAATATTAAGAAAGGCACACAATGCAATGCAGAATGGGGGATGTGGGATCGAGAACATACCTAGCTTCTTAATATAAAGAAAGGCACACAAAGCAATGCAAAATGGAGTGAGTGGGATGTAGATCACATCTACATTCGAAATATTAATGAAGGCACACAAAGCAATGCAAAATGGGGGGTGTGGGATGGCGAACACACCTAGATTTGAAATATTAAGAAAGGCACACACTGCAATGCAAGTTAGGGGGTGGTGCGTGGGATAGAGAACACACCTTTATTAGAAATATTAATGAAGGCACTCAATGCAGTACAAAATGGGGTGTGTGGGATGAAAAACACACCTAGAGTCAAAATATTAACAAAGACACAGCCTGCTATGCAAAAAAGTGGTGTGTGGGTTTGAGACACACCTAGATTTGAAATATTAAGAAAGGCACACAATGCTAAATTGATGCGGAAATACACACCTAGATTTGAAATATTAAGAAAGCCACACACTGCAATGCAAGTTGCGAGAGGGGTGTGGGATGGAGAACACACCCTAGATGCTTAATATAAAGAAAGGTACACAATGCAATGCAAAATGGGGGTGTGGGATGGAGAACACCTAGATTAGAAATATTAAGAACAGCACACAATGCAATGCAAAAAGGGGTGTGTGGGATGGAGAACACACCTAGATTTGAAATATTAAGAAAGGTACACAATGCAATGCAAAATGGGGTGTGTGGGATGCAGAACACCTAGATTAGAAATATTTAGAAAGGCATGCAATGCAAAATGGGGGTGTGGGATGCAGAACACACCTAGATTTGAAATATTAATGAATGCACAAAATGCAATGCAAAATGGGGTGTGCGGGATGGAGAACACACCTAGATTTGAAATATTGAGAAAGGGACATTGCAAAATGGAGGTGGAAAACACACCTATATTTTAAATATTAAGAAAGGCACACCATGCAATTTAAAACGGGTGTGTGGGATGGAGAGCACCTAGATATGAAATATTAAGAAAGGCACACAATGCAAAATACATTTGGAAAAATGCACCTAGATTTGAAATATTAACAAAGGCACACAATGCAAAGTGGAGGCGGAAAAACACTGAGATTTGAAATTTTAAGAAAGGCACACAAGGCAATGCAAAATGGGGGGGGTTGTAGAACACACAGCTTCTTAATATAAAGAAAGGCACACAATGCAATGCAAAAGGGGATGTGTGGGGTGGAGAAACAGATTTAAAGAAAGGGACAATGCAAAATGGAGGTGGAAAAAACACACCTAGATTTGAGATATTAATAAAGGCACACACTGCAATGCAAGTTGGGGGTGTGTGTGGGATGGAGAACACACCTAGATTTGAAATATTAATGAAGGCACGCAATGCAAAATGGGGTGAGTGGGATGGAGAACACACCTACATTCGAAATATTAAGAAAGGTATACAATGCAATGCAAAATGGGGGGGGTGTGAGATGGAGAACACACCTAGATTTGTAATATTAATGAAGGCACACAATGCAATGCAAAATGGGGAGTGTCGGGTGGAGAAAACACTACAAAACTTAAGGCACACAATGAAATGTAAAATGAAGGTGGAAAAACACGTAAATTGGAAATATTAACAAAAGCACGCACTGCAATGCAAGTTGGAGGGGAGTGGGATAGACACAGACCTAGATTTTAAATATTAAGAAAGGCACAATGCAATGCACAATGGTGTGTCTGGGATAGAGAACACACCTAGATTTGAAATATTAAGAAAGGTACACAGTGCAATGCAAAATGGGGTGTGTGGGATGGAGAACACACCTACATTCGAAATATTAATGAAGTCACACAATGCAATGCAAAATGGGTTGTGTGGGATGGAGAACACACCTAGATTCTTAATATAAAGAAAGCACACAATACAAAATGGGGTGTGTGGGATGGAGAACACACCAAGATTCGAAATTTTAATGAAGGCACACAATGAATGCAAAATGGGTGTGTGGGATCGAGAACACACCTAGATTTGAAATATTAAGAAAGGTACACTATGCAAAATGGATGTGGAAACATAGACCTAGATTGGAAACATTGAGAAAGGCATGCAAGGCAAAATGGGTGTGTGGGATGGAGAACACCTAGATTTGAAATATTAAGAAAGGCACACAATGCAAAATGGATGTGGAAACACACACCAATATATGAAATATTAAGAAAGGCACATACTGCAATGCAGGTTATGGGGTGGTTTGTGGGATGGAGAACACACCTAGATTCAAAATATTAATGAAGGCACATAATGCAATGCAAAATGGGGTATGTGGGATGGAGAACACCTAGATTTTAAATATTAAGAAAGTCACAGAATGCAATGCAAAATGGGAGGTGTGGGATGGCGAACACAAATAGATTCTTAATATAAAGAAAGCACACAATGCAAAATGGGGTGTGTTGGATGAAAAACACACCTAGATTTGAAATATTATCAAAGGCACAAAATGCAATGCAAATTGGGGGTGTGGGATTGAGAACACACCTAGATTCAAAATATTAAGAAAGGCACACAGTGCAATGCAAAAAGGGGGTGTGGGATGGAGAACACCCCAATAGTCTTAATATAAAGAAAGGCATGCTATGCAATGCATTATGGGGGTGTGGGATGGAGAACACCTGCATTTGCAATATTAAGAAAGGCACCAAATTCAATATGGTTGTGGAAACAAACACCTAGATTTGAAATATTACGAAAGGCACACACTGCAATACAGGTTGGGAGAGGGTTGGGGGATGGAGAACACACCTAGATTTGAAATGTTAAGAAAAGCATACAATGCAATGCTAAATGCGTAGTGTGGGTTGGAGAACACACATAGATTCTTAATATAAAGAAACGCACACAATGCAATGCAAAATGGGTGTGTAGGATGGAGAACACACCTGGTTTTGAAACTTTAAGAAAGGCAACACCACAATGCAAGTTGGGGGTCTGTTGGATTGAGAACACACAGATTCGAAATATTAATGAAGGCACACAATGCAATGCAAGTTGGGGGGTGTGGGATGGAGAACGCACCTAGATTCAAAATATTAAGAAAGGCACACAATACAAGGCAAAATGGGGTGTGTGTAGGATCAGAACTCATTCAAAGTATTAAGGCACACAACGCAATGCAAAATGGAGGTAAAAAACACCTAGATTTGAAATATTAAGACAAGCACACAATACAATGCAAAATAGGGCGGTGGGATGAAGAAAACACCTAGATTCGAAATAATAAGAAAAGCATACAACGCAAAATGGATGTGGAAACACACCTAGATTAAAAAATATTAAGAAAGGCACACACTGCAATAAAAGTCGGGGGTGTGTGGGATGGAGAACACACCTAGATTAAAAATATTGATGAAGGCACACAATGCAAAATGGGATGTGTGGGATGGAGAACACACCTAGATTCGAAATATTAAGACAGGCACACAATGCAATGCAAAATGGAGGTGGAAAAACACCTACATTAAAAAATATTAAGAAAGGCACACACTGCAATAAAAGTCGGGGGTGTGTGGGATGGAGAACACACCTAGATTAAACATATTGATGAAGGCACACAATGCAAAATGGGATGTGTGGGATGGAGAACACACCTGGATTCTAAATGTTAAGAAAAGCACAGAATGCAATGAAAAATGGGGGGTGTGGGATGTAGAACACACCAAGATTATTCATATAAAGAAAGCACACAATACAAAATGGCGTGTGCGCGATTGAGAACACACCTAGATTTGAAATATTAATGAAGGCAAACAATCGAAAGCAAAATGGGGTGTGAGGGATGTAGAACACACCAAGATTTGAAAAATAAAGAAAGGTACACAAAGCTATGCTACATGGAGGTGGAAAAACACCTAGATTTGAAATATTAAGCAAGGCACACACTGCAATTAAAGTTGGGGTGTGTGGGAAGGGGAACACACCTAGATTCGAAATATTAAAAAGGGCACAGAATGAAATGAAAAATGGGGTGTGTGGGATGGAGAACACACCTAGATTCTTCATGTAAAGAAAGGTATGCAATGCAATGCAAAATAGCGTGTGTCGGATGGAGAACACCTATATTTGAAATATTAAATAAGGGACTTTCAAAATGGAGGTGGAAAACACACCTAGATTTAAACTTTTAAGAAAGGCACACCATGCAATGCAAAATGGGTGTGTGGGATGGAGAACACACCAAGATTCTTAATATAAAGAAAGCACACAATGCAAAATTATGTGGGTGGGATTGAGAACACACCTAGATTCAAAATATTAGTGAAGGCACACACAATACAAGTTGGGGGGTTGGAAGGGGAACAAGCCCAGATTTGAAATATTACTGAAGGCACACAGTGCAATGCAAAATTTGGTGTGTAGGATGGAGAACACACCTAGATTCTTAATGTAAAGAAAAGTATACAATACAATACAAAATAGCGTGTGTGGGATGAGAATACAACTAGATTCAAAATATTAAGAAAGGGACAGTCCAAAATGGAGGTGACAAAACACCTATATTTTAAATATTAAGAAAGACACACGATGCAATGCAAAATAGGGAGGTAGGATGGAGAAACCACCTAGATTCGAAATATTAAGAAAGGCACACAATGCAAAATGGATGTGGAAACGCACACCAAGATTTCAAATATTAAGAAAGGCACACAATGCAATGCAAAATGGATGTGGATTAACGCTCCTAGATTAAAAAAATTAATAAAGGCACACAATGCAATGCAAAATAGGAGTGTGGGGTGGAGAACACCTAGATTCAAAATATTAAGAAAGGCACACAATGCAATGCAATATGTGAGGTGTGGGATGGGGAACACACCTAGATTCTTAATATAAAGAAAGGCACACTGTGCAAAATGGATGTGGAAACACACCTAGATTTAAAATATTAAGAAATGCACACACTGCAATGCAAGTTGGGGGTGTGTGGGATGGGCAACACACCTAGATTCAAAATATTAATTAAGGGACATTACAAAATGGAGGTTGGAAAACACCTATATTTTAAATATCAAGAAAGGCACACAATGCAATGCAAAATGTGGGTGTAGGATGGAGAATAAACCTCGATTCAAAATATTAATGAAGGCACACAATGCAATGCATAATTGGGGAATGCGATGTAGAACACGTAGATTCAAAATATAAAGAAAGGCACGCAATGCAATGAATGTGGAAGCACACACCTTGATTTCAAATATTAAGGCACACAATGCAATTCAAAATGGAGTTGAAGGATGGAGAACACACCAAGTTTCAAAATTTTAAGAAAGGCAAACAATGCTATGCAAAATGGAGGTGTAAAAACACCTAGATTTGCAATATTAAGAAAGGCAAACACTGCAATGCAAGTTGGGGGGTGGTTGGATGGAGAACACGCCTAGATTCAAAATATTAATGAAGGCACACAATGCAATACAAAATGGGGTGTGTGGGATGGAGAACACACACAGATTCTTAATATAAAGAAAGGCATACAATGCAGTGCAAATGGGGGTGTGGGATGGAGAACACCTAGATTCACATTATTAAGAAAGGCACCCAATTCAAAATGGTTGTGAAAAACACGTAGATTTGAAATATTAAGAAAGGCACAGACTGCAATGCAAGTTTGGAGGAGGTTGCGGGATGGAAAACGTACCTAGATTCTTAAAATAAAGAAAGCACACAATGCAAAATGGGGTGTGGGGGATGGCGAACACACGTTGATTCTTAATATAAAGGAAGGCACACAATACAATGCAGAATGGGGGTGTAGGATGGAGAACACACCAGGTTTTGAAATTTTAAGAAAGGCACACACTGCAATGCAAGTTGGGAAGGGGTTGCGGGATGGAGAATTTGTATTAATGAAGGCACACAATGCAATGAAAAATGGCGTGTGTGAGATGGAGAACACAGATTCGAAATATTAAGAAAGGCACACAATGCAATGTAAAATGGAGGTGGCAAAACACCTAGATTTGAAATATTAAGCAAGGCATACACTGCAATGCAAGTTGGGGGTGTGTGGGAAGGGGAACACACCTAGATTCAAAATATTAACAAAGGGACATTCCAAAATGGAGGTGGAAAAACACACCTATATGTTAAATATTAAGAAATGCACACCATGCAATGCAAAATGGGGGTGTGGGATGAAGAAAACCTAGATTTGAAATATTAAGAAAGGCACACAAAGCAAAATGCATGTGAATACACACATCTAGATTTTGAATATGAAGAAAGGCACACAATGCAATATAAGTTGGGGGGTGTGGGATGGAGATCACACCTACATTCGAAATATTAATGAAGGCACACAATGAAATGCAAAATGGAGATGGAAAACACCTAGATTGGAAAAATTAAGAAAGGCACACACAACGCAATGCAAGTTGGGGGTGTGTGGGATGGGGAACGCACCTATAGTGGAAATGTTAAGAAAGGCACACAATGCAATGCAAAATAGGGAGGTGAGATGTAGAAAATACCTAGCTTGGAAATATTAAGAAAGGCACACAATGCAAAATGGATATGTAAACACACCTAGATCTGAAATATTAAGAAATACACACAATGCAATGCAAAATGGACGTGGAATAACAGACCTAGATTTCAAATATTAATAAAGGCATACAGTGCAAAAAAGGGGTGTGGGATGGAGAACACACGTAGATTCTTAATATTAAGAAAGGCACACATTGCAATGCAAAATGGAGGTGGAAAAACACCTAGATTTGAAACAAACAAAGGCACACAAAGCAATGCAAGTTGGGGGTGTGTGGGATATTAGAACACACCTAGCTTTGAAATATTAATGAAGGCACACAGTGCAATGCAAAATGGGGTTTGTGGGATGGAGAACACACCTAGATACTTAATATGAAGAAAGGTACACAATGCAATGCAAAATGGGGTGTATAGGATGGAGAACACACCTAGTCTCAAAATATTAATGAAGACACACAATGCAATGCTAAATATGCGGGGTGGGATGGAGAACACACCTAAATTTGAACTATTAAGAAAAGCACACAATGCAATACAAAATGGAGGTGGAAACACACACCTAGATTTCAAATATTAATAAAGGCATGCAATGCAAAATAGGGGAGGTGGGATGGAGAACACTTAGATTCAAAATATTAAGAAAGGTACACAATGCAATGAAAGTATGGGGGTGTGGGATGAAATATGCGCCTAAATTCAAAATATTAAGAAAGGCACACAATACAAAGCAAAATGGGGTCTGTAGGATCAGAACACATTCAATGAATTAAGGCACACAATGCAAAATAGGGAGGTGGGATGAAGAAAACACCTAGATTCGAAATATTAAGAAAGGCACACAAAGCAAAATGGACGTGGAATAACACACCTAGATGTCAAATATTAATAAAGGCATGCGATGCAAAATAGGGGTCTAGGATTGAGAACACACCTAGATTTAAAATATTAAGAAAGGCACACAATGCAATTAAAAATGGAGGTGGAAAAACAGCTAGATTTAAATTATTAAGAAAGGCACACAATGCAATGCAAAATGGGGGTGTGGGATGGAGAACACCTAGATTTGAAATATTAATGAAGGCACATAATGCAATATGGGGGGTGTGGGATAGAGAACACAGATTCTTAATATATAGAAAGGCACACAATGCAAAATGGGGTGTGTGGAATGGAAAACACACCTAGATTTGAAATCTTAATGATGGGACCCAATTTATGCAACGCAAAATGGTGTGCGTGGGATGGAGAACACACCTAGATTCAAAATATTAAGAAAGGCACACAATGCAATACAAAATGGATGTGGAATAACGCACCTAGATTTGAAATATTAATAAAGGCATGCAATGCAAAATAGGGGTGTGGGATGGAGAACACACCTAGATTTTAAATATTAATAAAGGCACACCATTCAATGCAAAATGGGGTTTGTGGGATGGAGAACACACCTAGATACTTAATATGAAGAAAGGTACACAATGCAATGCAAAATGGGGTGTATAGGATGGAGAACACACCTAGTCTCAAAATATTAATGAAGACACACAATGCAATGCTAAATATGCGGTGTGGGATGGAGAACACACCTAAATTTGAACTATTAAGAAAAGCACACAATGCAATACAAAATGGAGGTGGAAACACACACCTAGATTTCAAATATTAATAAAGGCATGCAATGCAAAATAGGGGAGGTGGGATGGAGAACACTTAGATTCAAAATATTAAGAAAGGTACACAATGCAATGAAAGTATGGGGGTGTGGGATGAAATATGCGCCTAAATTCAAAATATTAAGAAAGGCACACAATACAAAGCAAAATGGGGTCTGTAGGATCAGAACACATTCAATGAATTAAGGCACACAATGCAAAATAGGGAGGTGGGATGAAGAAAACACCTAGATTCGAAATATTAAGAAAGGCACACAAAGCAAAATGGACGTGGAATAACACACCTAGATGTCAAATATTAATAAAGGCATGCGATGCAAAATAGGGGTGTAGGATTGAGAACACACCTAGATTTGAAATATTAAGAAAGGCACAAAATGCAATTAAAAATGGAGGTGGAAAAACAGCTAGATTTAAATTATTAAGAAAGGCACACAATGCAATGCAAAATGGGGGTGTGGGATGGAGAACACCTAGATTTGAAATATTAATGAAGGCACATAATGCAATATGGGGGGTGTGGGATAGAGAACACAGATTCTTAATATATAGAAAGGCACACAATGCAAAATGGGGTTTGTGGAATGGAAAACACACCTAGATTTGAAATCTTAATGATGGGACCCAATTTATGCAACGCAAAATGGTGTGCGTGGGATGGAGAACACACCTAGATTCAAAATATTAAGAAAGGCACACAATGCAATACAAAATGGATGTGGAATAACGCACCTAGATTTGAAATATTAATAAAGGCATGCAATGCAAAATAGGGGTGTGGGATGGAGAACACACCTAGATTTTAAATATTAATAAAGGCACACCATTCAATGCAAAATGGGAGTGTGGGATGGAGAACACCTAGTTTTGAAATATTAAGAAGGGCACATATATGCAATGCAAAATGGGGGGTGTGGGTTGGAGAACACACCTAGATTCTTAATATAAGAAAGGTACACAATGCAATGCAAAGTGGGGTATGTGGAATCTGGAACACAACTAGATTCACAATGCAATGCAAAATATGAGGTGTGGGAAGGAGAACTCCTAGATTTGAAATATTAAGAAAGGCACACAATGCAGTGCAAAATGGTGGGTGCCAGATGGAGAACACACCTCGATTTGAAATATTAAGAAAGGCACACAATGCAAAATGGATGTGGAAACACACACCTAGATTTGAAATATTAAGGCACACAATGTGATGCAAAATGGGGGGGTGTGGGATGGAGAACAGTCCTAGATTCGAAATATTAAGAAAGCCACACAATGCAAAATGGATGTGGAGACACATCTAGATTTGAAATATTAAGAAAGCCACACAATGCAACATAGAGGTTAAAAATTACACCTAGATTTGAATTATTAAGATAGGCACACACTGCAATGCAAGTTGGAGTGTTGTGGGATGGAAAACCACCTAGATTCGAAATATTAATGAAGGCACACAATGCAAAACAAAATGGGGTGTTTTAGATGGAGAACACACCTAGATTCTAAATATTAAGAAAGGCATACAATACAAGGCAAAATGGGGTTTGTGGGATGGAGTACACACCTAGATTTGAATTATTAAGAAATGGACAATACAAAATGGGGGTGGAAAAACACACCATGCAATTCAAAAGGGGGGCGTGGGATGGAGAACACGTAGATCCAAAATAATAAGAAAGGCACACAACACAAAATAGATGTGGGGACACACCTAGATTTAAAATATTTAGGCCCACAATGCAGTGCAAAATGGGAGTCTGGGGGATGGAGAACACACCTAGATTAGAAACGCACCTCGATTTGAAACAACACAAATAGATTTGAAATATTAAGGCACACAATGCAATACAAAATGAAGATGTAAAAACACCAATATTTGAACACAATGCAATGCAAGTTGGGGGGGGTGGGATGGAGAACACACCTAGATTCAAAATAATAATGAAGGCACACAATGCAATGCAAAATGGGGTGTGTGGCATGGAGAACACCTAGATTTGAAATATTAAGAAACACACAATGCAGTGCAAAATGGGGGTGCGGGATGGAGAACACACCTAGCTTCTTAATATAAATAAAGGAACACAAAGCAATACAAATGGGGTGCTTGGGATGGAGAACATACCTAGATTCGAAATATTAAGTAAGACACACAATGTAAAATGGATGTGGAAACACATATGTAGATTTGAAATATTAAGAAAGGTGTGTGGGAGCGAGGGGCCGTGCGGACCCCCCTCATGCATTCAGCACAACGTGGACCACTTGCTCGACTATTGATGGGGGACTCCTCCATCGCCCTTATGCTAATGTCAGCCTTATGCTGGCATTGGCATAGTTGGGGCTGTTGCGGGAGACACTTGGCATCCATTTTGTTCACCCTCGACTCCATCTTTGGACTAGGCCTCACTGCGATAATACGAAAGGCTGCTCTCCCCTCTGCAGCGCCACGCACACGGCGCTCATAGCCCCCACCGTTTCTCTCTGTGTCTGAAAGCTTTGCAGCTCCATTCTCACGCCTGAGCCGGAGATAATCGCAACAAATACACCCTATGTAACATTTCACTCTTCCTCTGAGATCACTGCCCTGTGTGTGAACTGGCTTGATTCAGGACTTGTAGCTCATCCATCTCCACAAAACCTGCTCATGCCCTCTAACCCCCGCTGTTGGAAAATTACTGCCAATATAACCCTGTGTCTCTGCCAGGTATTCTATTGATGTACCAGATACATGACCCTGTTATGAAGCCACCCCAGTGTGACCCCAACTAAAATCAGACCTCTGTCACAGTATATTGCACCCTAGAACTAACAAATGTCAGCATGCCCCAAAGACTCTTTGATGCACTCAGACCCACCCGACGATCGATGGTATCACACTGGCCAAGACCCCTAAGCTTGGTACTCCATATAAATCCGAATGAGTGAATCAGTGATTATATGTATGCAATTTATAGGTTATGATGATTTGCTCAAAGGAGCCGTAGTGACTATTCTTTAGTGCATGTCTAATGGTATCATCTCATGTTAGCTTAGTGAGTGCCTGCACTGCTCCAAAGCGACCTGACCCTCACCCTGCCCGGACACAGGCAGACCTTGTGATGCTCACCCTCCCACCAACCGAACAGCCAATCCGGAGCAGCACCTACAGCTACATATGCTACTTAATTTTTATCCAATCCTGTGTCCATGTAGTCCCTTATATGATGTCACCAATGACGATTTTTGCCTTGATAAGTTCATGTAATTGTAATGTTTGCCAGAGCACTCTCGGGCAGCAGAGTTCTCTGGATGCCAATTTTACATAAAAGAAAACTCTTGCAGCCTGCTCTCTTAGTCTCATTCCCAGTTGGGGTGCGTCTCATTTCTTTGTATTGCACGTATAAAACGGGGACTGGGCCTTTACATTTGATGACCCCGACGTGATTGAGACAGGTGCCCCGAGGCCCTGTGCTGTGCGGCGAGATCCGGGACGCCCCCCCAGCGAAACCATTGCCTCTGCGGTTGACCAGTTTGTGCGCACAAAAAGAGGTTCCAAGGGTTCCCGTTTTCCAAATACCCAACTAAAACTGCTCGCCAAGGCGGGTCACGGCTTGGTTGGGCTGCAGACCAGATTGTGGATAGACCGTGAACGGTGGCTCTCGGACCACCCGACTGAACACGTGAGTACCGTTGCGAGAATTTCAAAGGAGAAAAAGAGGGTTTGGGAGAAGAGGAACAGATAAAAGAGGGGGCAAAAATAAAAGTTAGGGGAAAGTTCAGGGTCTGTGTGAATGTCACTGAGGCTTTTTCTTATCTACCTTTTTTATGGCCATTAGGTATTGTGGAAAAAAGAGGTAAAGAGGATTAAGGGATCCTAGCCCAAAGGGGGTAGAAGGCGGCGCCGCGTAGAATTGTCTCATCCAGTGCAGGGAACAAGTGAAGAAAAAGAGAAAAAAGTAGGAGTCTCATATATTTAGTAGACTCGTAGTAGTAATTTAGAATATTCTTTTTCCGCGTGAGAAGAATTCTTGGAGAGGTAGCCCGAGGGGCTCAGAGGTGGGGAGTGCATGAGAAAGTAAGAACGACGGACAATAACCTAAAGAAACTAAAAAGAGGGGGGTACAGTGAAAGGTAGTTCATGTTATATGTTCAATGTGTTAAAGTGTTACATGTTGGTTGTCAGCAGGTACCTACGTATCTGTGTATCGATAACTATAAGGGTTGAACACAAATTTGGTAAACAAATTTGTGATTAATGTTGAGAAATAATTGGAATATCAGTAAATGATTAGTGTTTTATGTTGAGAAATAATTTGTGGTTCCAGCAAAAGGGTGTAAATAAAAATGTTGTTGAAATTTGTTGGCGTTAAGAGTTAAACAAGGTTGACGAGACGTGTTGCAGGAAGAAGATTCTTAAGTGATTGACAGTGTGTATTTATACTCGGAAAACAAGGTGAACACAAGTAAGAACAAAAAATACAACAAAGGCACACAATGCAATGCAAAATGGATGTGGAAAAAAAACCTAGATTTCAAATTTTATCAATCGCACAAAATACAACGCAAGTTGGGGGGGTGGGATGGAGAACACACCGATATTCAAAATATTAATGAAGGCACACAATGCAATGCAACATGGGGATGTAGGGTGGAGAACACACCTAGTTTGAATTTTAAAAAAAGGCACACAATGCAATGCAAGTGGGGGTGTGTGGAATGGAGAACACACCTAGAATTGAAATATTAATGAAGGCAGACAATTCAAATGCAAAATAGGGGGTGTGGGATGGAGAGCACACCTAGATTCTTAATTGAAAGAAAGGCAAACATTGCAATGCATAATGGTGTGTGTGGGTTAGAGAACACACCTAGACCAGATTCGAAATATTAAGAAAAGCACACAATGCAATGCAAAATGGGTGGGGTGGGATGGAGAACACACCTATATTTTTCTATATAAAGAAAGGCACACACTGCAATGCAAAATGGGATCTGTGGGATGGAGAAAACAACTAGATTTGAATTAGAATATTAAGAATGGGACAATGCAAAATGAATGTGGAAACACACACCTAGATTTGAAATAATAAGAAAGGAACACAATGCAATGCAAAATGTGGGGTGTAGAATGGATAACACACCTAGTTTCAAAATATTAAGAAAGGCACACAATGCAATGCAAGTTGGGGTGGGGGGCGGTGGGATGGAGAACACACCTAGATTCAAATTATTAAGATTGGGACAATGCAAAATGGAGATGGAAAAACACACTTATATTTTAAATATTAAGAAAGGCACACCATGCAAAGCAAAAAAGGGGCTTTTCCTGGAACACACGCGGGCATAGACATTTATTCAGTCCAAATATAAATGAGTTAAATAAGCATCATTTGATTTGTATTCAAGAATCATGGCTCGTAGAGCAACCAATGTGCGACGGATACTCCATTTTCATGAACCCAGCAATACAAGGAAAAAGAGGTCGCCCCTCAACTGGTCTCTTGACGATGGTGAAAAACAGGGAAAACCTAGAAACACTTAAA
The DNA here is from genome assembly GCF_040938575.1 of Ambystoma mexicanum. Classification (NCBI taxonomy): domain Eukaryota; kingdom Metazoa; phylum Chordata; class Amphibia; order Caudata; family Ambystomatidae; genus Ambystoma; species Ambystoma mexicanum. Next base: position 858,418,226 of record NC_090932.1, on the reverse strand, counting down.
TCCATGAATCTGCACCTGTGGGCCCAAAGGACGATTGTTAAGTACAACCAAGGCTTACCAAGGACCCAAACGAAGAAATCTGATGCTGGCAATAGACAAATCTCTAGCATCATGAACATCTACTGGAACCCGCTCTCGATGGCAGATGATATATTTATAGATTCAATTTTCTCAGCACTAGACCATGCAGTGATAAAATACCCAGAGACAAACATAATAATTTGCAGCGACCTAAATTTGCATTTCTACGATAAGGATGGCCAGGCCATTGAAGAGCAGAAGTTAAACCAGCGAGCAAAAATCTGGAACAAAGAAATAATAAAAAGGAATCTGATTAGATCAGAGAGGATGCATACTAACACAGGACTGCTCATGAAGTCCTGGGAGAAAGGCAGAACCTCTGCAATCATTGATTATATATACATGCCCAAGGCAATCCATGATCAGCTCGAAGAGAGCCAGAATACAAAAACAGAACAGAGTGACCACTACATCATGACAACAACCTGGCATGTACAACATCTATATAATACTAAGAGTAGCATCCCGCCAATGGAAATTAACAATGGAATGAATAGCCTGAGGATAGCGAAAAACACATTAGAACAACTACCAAAAATGTTCTCAAACAAAGAAATGGAAGATTTGGAGAAAATAAATTATGAATGGCTTCTTGTCCCTCATAGAGAAACAATGAAAAGAACGCATTTCAACACGTGGGATCACAAACATGCCTACAATACCGAATTGGTAAAGAAAAAGAGAACTGCAGCAAATGATAAAGGAGATATTGAAGCAAAAAACATGGGATAAAATTAAAAAGATAAAAGAGGCAAAACAGTGATTCAAGAACTGGACAACAAATAAGATGCAAATGCAGCAAGAGGATGCCGAATCAATGTTAAGAAAATTAAACAACCGAAATACTAGAGAGCTCTGGGCTCCATTAAACGATAAGATTACAAACCAGCAAGCTATGATCAGCCACGTAACCAGAAGAGAGCTGGACAGAATACTTCACCAATCTATATAACTAGTCAAAACCCCACAAGGGCTACAGACAGCTTTGACAAGACTGGAAGATTATATGCACCAAAATGAACTGGAAATGAATGTCCAGAAGACAAAAATCATGCCCCTGACATATAATAAAAAGAAAAAGAAGTAAAAGCTGTTAGCTACCAATACCACATCGGTGATCAAAAATTACAAGTAATGACCATAAAATGTCTGTGTCTGGCTAGCGCAATCTGCAAATGAGAAAGAATGGTCGCAACATCTCAAAGCAAAAGCTCTTTCGTTAGCATGACAAGCTAAAATCCTCCATCGAAAATTTGGAAAGTACTTGTTTTTTCCACTGATAACTTTCTATAGACAAAAAGTTGTCCCTATTTTGACATATGGATGCGAGAAGATGATTATCGAAAACTGCACATGGCAACAAATAGAAGGAGCATTTTGGAGGAAAGTGCTGGTTCTGCCAAATTCATTTCCGATGCCTCAACTAAGATTTGAGCTCGCCCTACAGTCCATCGCTTCAGCAGTAACATGGAAACAACTGGACTTGTTCAGAAAGATAACTAGTGAAACTTACGTCCCTGCAAAATCAAAAGTTCAGTTTCGAAGACATAACATTTTTAAATAAATAAACATAATAATGAAAAAAAGGGGTTTATGTGATGAAGACCTAGATTTCAAAATATTAAGAAAGGCACGCAATGCAAAATGGGGTGTGGGGGATGGAGACCACACCTAGATTTGAATTATTAAGGGACAATGCAAAATGGAGGTGGAAAAGCACACCTAGATTTTAAATATTAAGAAAGGCACAAAATGCAATGCAAAATGGGGTTTGTGGGATGGCCAAAACACCTAGATTTGAAATAATAATGAGGGCACACAATGCAATGCAACATGGGGTGTGTGGGATGGATAACGCACCTAGATTCTTCTTAATATAAAGAAAGGTACACAATGCCATGCAAGATGGGGGTGGGTGGGATGGAGAACACACCTAGATTTTAAACAAAAAGAAAGGCACACAATCCAATGCAAAATGGGGTCTGTGGGATGGAAAACACATGTAGATCGTAATTATTAAGGGCCAATGCAAAATGGAGGTGGAAAAACACACTATATTTTAAATATTAATAAGAGCGCACAATGCAATGCAAAATGGGGTTTGGGGTATATTTAACAGCCCAGCATAACTTCCCCTGCACCACCAAACTGCATTTTCAGCAGTTACATGAAGAATGGCTGCACTGGCTCTGCTGAGCACATGTGGGGCGAGATGAAACATAGAACATCCCGAGAATTGTTGCAGTTATTTTCTTCATATGCACCAAAAAGAAGAATCCAAAAGCAACCTGGTGTAGCGCTGCTGTGCTGAAAGCTCAAGATTTCTAACTGAAAGAGAAAATGTTCTGTGTTTAAAATGACTGCACACTGATGCTATTTCTGATCTGCCCATCTATCTGCAGGTTGTACTCTAGCAAAGGAGGGCGTTCCTCACTGAATGGCATGTGTGTCAAGTACAATCTTTGAAATAGCAGAGAAATTCACTCCAGGTCGCACAGCGAGCATTTTACTTTTGCAACAAAGTGACACTGGCAAAATCCCTCACTAGAAGCTCTCTCTCTCTCCCTTTGCTTATGTCACTTTCAAAGAAACCTTGTTTTTGAACGATTCCTGTATGTTAGAAATTGACCAGAGCTATGAAAATGTTCAGTAAAGATGCAAGGAAAATTGCATTTGTAATTGACCAGGGAAAGTAAAAATAAAACTGTGTTGTACTGCTCTGCAAAGCAGTGAGTCGATATTGTTCCAACTCAATGTAAATAATGGTGTGCCATGCACTGAAACAAAACTATATAAGTTGGGAAGAAAAGCTGTCAAAATATAAGTAAATTGTACTCTGTGTACTGTATTTTTCGCCATAAAAAGAATTTCCACATCATGGCTAGACCCTGAAAATGCTGCCAAACATGTTATTGCAAGGCAGGCACTTCTAAATGTACCAGCTCCATGGGAAAGGAAGTTCCCTTACAGCATGAAAGCACCAAGGTGTGGGAATTCGCGACCTCATCAGACTTCCTGGCATTTCTCCAGCATGGGACAATGGATCAGAGGAACTGGCCTGTGTGAATTCCTTGTGACACCTCCCTTCAGCTGCATCTGCCAGAATTAAAGGGTGCTATGGTAACCCTGTGCCCAGAACTGACAAAGTGGGGGTAGGATGACTGGGAAATCTTTAGGACCGCCCTCAGTGACAGATGCCATCCATTTGATTTTAAATACTTTTTATATCAAAGTATTTCTAAGTAATCTAAAAAGAAGCAGTAATGTAAACATTTGTCAGCTTGAATGTAATTTGTGCGCCATGAAAATAAGACATTGTGGATCGTCCTAGCATGTCGGGGACGCAAACACAAGTAAAATGACATTTCTGGGGAAAGCATCCATTGTACAGTTTTTAAACATAATGAAAATATGCCCAGTGACATATGTATATATGAAGACAATTGTAGAAATTTAGGTGAAAGGTTTTCTGTGGAAATGGTAAAAGATTGGCAGACGTTTATAAAAATGAGCATTTTGTATCATAACTGATTTTGGCAAAAGCAACTTTGCTAGAAAAAGCACATTGTAAAAAACACCCACACTAAAACTGAGTCACTTCCTTCAGTCCAATCTGCTTACAGGGAGGTGGCAACGGTTACAGGCTGACCTATCTGATTTAGAGGTATGTCGACCTTACTTATGCCCACATAGTAAAAATCCTCTGATGTCATCCGGTCTATATAAGGTGGAGGCATGCAGACAGTAAGGACTTTCAAAAATCCGACACATTAAAAAATCCAAGAGTCAAGGAAATCCAACTCAACTTCCAGAGATCCAGACATCCAACGTTCACCCTGCAAGATTCCAGACTCCAGAGCAAGGCCAGAACCTCTTACCCACGCTGAACCTCTTATCCAGAATTAAACCCTACAAAAAAAAACAATAATTTAGGGAAAAAGGGGAGAAGGCTGATTGGGTGCAAAATGGGGTGTAGGATGGAGAACACACCTAGTTTCAAAATATTAAGAAAGGCACATATGCAATGCAAAATGGAGGTGGAAAAACACACCTTTATTTTAAATATTAAGAAAGGCACACCATAAAATGCAAAATGGGGGTGTGGGATGGGGAACACCTAGATTTGAAATATTAAGAAAGGCACACAATGCAAAATAGATGTGGAAACCCACACCTAGATTTGAAATATTAAAAAAGGTACACAATGCCATGCAACATGGGGGTGCAGGATGGAGAACACACCTAATTTGGAAATATTAATAAAGGCACAACATGGAATGCAAAATGGAGGGGGGAAAACACCTAGATTTAATACATTAAGAAAGGCACACAATGCAATGCAAGTTGGGGTGGGGTGTGGGTTGGAGAACAGACGTAGATTCTAAATAATAATGAAGGCACACAATTCAATGCAGAATGGGGTGTGTGGGATGGAGAAGACACCTAGATTTGAAATATTAAGAAAGGCTCAATGGAATGCAGAATGGGGTGTGGGATGGAAAACACACCTAACTTCTTAATGTAAAGAAAGGCACACAATGCAATGCAAAATAGGCTGTGTGGGATGGAGAACACACCTAGATTTGCATTATTAAGGGACAATACAAAATGGAGGTGGAAAAAACATCTTTATTTTAAATATTAAGAAAGGCATACCATACAATGCAAAATGGGGGTGTGGGATGGGGGGAACACCTAGAGTCAAAATATTAGGAAAGGCACACAATGCAATGCAAAATGGGGTGTGTGGGATGGAGAACAAACCAAGATTTGAAATATTAAGAAAGGCACACAATGCAATGGAAATTGGGGGAGGGTGGGATGGAGAACACCCAGATTTGAGATATTAAGAAAGGGACAATGCAAAAAGGAGGTGGAAAACGCACCTGTATTTTAAATATTAAGAACGACACGCACTGCAATGCACATTGGGGGAGTGTGGGATGGAGAACACACCTAGTTTGGAAATTTAAAAAAGGCACACAATTCAATGCAGAATGGGGGGTGGGATGGAGAACACACCTAGATGCATAATATAAAGAAAGGTGCACAATGCAATGCACAATGTGGTGTGTGGGATTGAGCACTCACCTAGATTAAAAATATTAATGAAGGCATAAAATGCAATGCAAAATGGGGTGTGTGGGAAGGAGAACACACTTAGATTCAAAATATTAAAAAGGGCACACAATGCAATGGAAAATGGTGGTGTGGGATTTAGAACACCTAGATTCGAAATATTAAGAAAGGCAAACAATGCAAAATGGACGTGGAAAAACACACCTAGATTTGGAATATTAAGAAAGGCACAGAATGCAATGCAAGTTTGGGGGTGGGGATGGAGAAGACACCTAGATTTGAAATATAAATAAAGGTACACAATGTAAAATGGATGTGGAAACACACACCTAGATTTGAAAGATTATGGCACATTAAGCAATGCAAAATGGAGGTAGAATAACGCACCTAGATTTCAAATATTAATAAAGGCACACAATGCAATGCAAAATAGGGGGGCTGGATGGAGAACACACAGATTTGAAATATAAAGAAAGGCACACAATGCAAAATTGATGTCGAAACACACACCTAGATTTGAAATATTAAGAAAGGCACAACACTGCAATGCAAGTTGGGGGGATGGGATGGAGAACGCAACTATATTATTAATATAAAGAAAGCAGACAATGCAAAATGGGGTGTGTGGAATGGAGAACACACCTAGATTCGAAATATTAAGCAAGGCACACAATGCAATGCAAAATGGTGGGTGTGGGATTGGGAACACAGCTAGATGCTTAATATAAAGAAAGGTGCACAATGTAATGCCAAGTGGGGTTCGTGGGTTGGAGCACACACCTAGATGCGAAAAATTAATGAAAGCACACAATGCAATGCAAAATGGGGTGTGTGGGATGGAGTACACACCTAGATTCGACATATTAAGAAAGGCACACAATGCAATGCAATAAAGAAATGTAAAAACACCTACATTTCAAATTTTAAGGAAGGCACGCAATGCAAGTTTGGGGGGGGGGGTGGGATGGCGAACACACCGAGATTCAAAATATTAATGAAGGCACACAATGCAATACAAAATTGGGGTATGCAATGGAGACCAACTAAATTTGAAATATAAATAAAGGCACACCATGCAAAATAGATATGGAAAAACATACCTAGATTTGAAATATTAATTCACACAATGCAATGCTAAATGGGGGTGGAAAAACACCTAGATTTGAAATATTAAGGCACACACTGCAATGCAAGATGGAGGGGCGGTGTGGGATGGAGAACACACCTAGATTCGAATTAGTAATGAAGGCATACAATGCAAAATGGGGGGTGTGGGATGGAGATCACACCTAGATTTGAAATATTAATGAAGGCACACACTGCAATGCACGTTGGGGGTGTGTGGGAGGGAGAACACACTGTGATTCGAAATATTAATAAAGGCACACAATGCAATGCAAAATGTGGGGTGTGGGATGGAGAACACACCTAGCTTCTTAATATGAAGTAAGGCACACAATGCATTGCAAAATGGGGTGTGTGGGGTGGAAAATATTAGAAGCACATAATGCAAAATGGATGTGGAAAGACACACCTAGATTTAAAATATTAAGAAAGGCACACAATGCAATGCATGTTGGGGCGGGGTGTGGGATGGAGAACACACCTTGATTCTTAATATAAAGAAAGCACACAATGCAAAATGGGTTATGTGGGAGTGAGAACACACCCAGATTCAAAATATTAATGAGGGCACACAATGCAATGCAAAATGGGGTGTGTGGGATGGTGAACACACCTAGATCCGAAATATTAAGGAAGGCACACAGTACAATGAAATATGGGGGTAGGTGGGATGGAGAACATGCCTATATTCAAAATATGATGGATGGAGAACACATTAAAATAATTAAGGAACACAATGCATTGCAAAATGGAGGTGGACAAACACCTAGATTTGAAATATTTATAAAGGCACGCAATGCAATGCAAAATGTGGTGTGTGGGATTGAGAACACATCTAGATTCTTAACATAAAGAAAGGTACACAATGAAAAATGGGGGGTTGGGATGGATAACACACCTAGATTCTTAATATAAAGAAAAGCACACAATGCAATGCAAAATGGGGTGTGTGGGACATTTACCAGCCCAGCAGAACTTCCCCTGCCCCACCAAACTGCATTTTCAGCAGTTACATGAAGAATGGTTGGACTTGCTCTGCTGAGCACTTATTCCCTTGCATCAAAACTGTGTTTAGCAGTTACCAAAAATAATGGCTGCGCTGGCTCTGTTGAGCACACGTGGGGCAAGATGAAACATAGAACACCCAGAGAATTGCTGCAGTTATTTTCTTCATATGCACCCAAAAGAAGAACTCAAAGCAGCCTGGTTCCGAGCTGCTATACTGAAAGCTCAAGATTTTTAACTTAAAGAGAAAATGTTCTGTGTTTAAAATGACTGCACACTGATGTCATTTCCCTCTCTTCAACATTACACAGTTTGGTTGCTGATAAGACACACTCATGCCCATCTATCTTCACATTGTACTCCAGCAAAGGAGGGCATTCCTCACTGAATGGGATGTGTGTCAAGTACAATCTGTGAAATGGCAGAGAAATTCACTCCAGGCGAGCGTTTTACTTTTGCAACAAAGTGACACTGGCAACATTCCTCACAAGAAGCTCTCGCTCTCTCTCTCTCTCTCTTTCTCTCTTTTCATATGTCAGTTTCGAAGAAACCTTGTTTTTGAACAGACTACTGTGTGTTAGGAATTGACCAGAGCTATGGAAATGTTCAGAATAAAGATGCGACGAAAGTCGCATTTGTAAATGACCAGAGAAAGTAAAAATAAACCCGTGTTGTACTGTTCTGCAAAGCAGTGAGTGGAAATTTTCCCAGCTCAATGGAAATAATACTGTGACATGCCCTGAAAGAAAACTATATATTTTGGGAAGAAAAGCTGCCAAAATATAAGTAAATTGTACTCTGTGTACTGTATTTTTCCCCATAAAAAGAACTTCCACATCATGGCTAGGTCCTGAAATTTCAGCCATACCTGTTCTTGCAGCATTGGACAATGGATCTGGGGAACTGACCTTGTCACAGGCAAGTGTGAATTCCTTGTGACACCTCTTCAGCTGCATCTGCCAGAATAAAAGGGTGCTAAGGTTTTTTTTGTCAGTAATCTAAAGAAGCAGTAATGTACATTTTTGACAGCTTGAATGTAATTTGTGCGCTATGAAAATAAGACATTGTGGATAGTCCTAGCATGTCAGGGACGCAAACGCCAGTAAAATGACATTTCAGGGGAAAGCGTCCATGGTAAAGTTTTGGAACGTAATGAAAATATGCCCAGTGAAAATATCTACATATGTAGACAATCGTCGAATTCTAGGTGAAAGTTTTTCCATGGAAATGGTGAAAGATTGCCAGAATGACTAAACAGCATCGCACAAACTTGGCGTGTGGCCAGAAATGTTCCTTGTGAAATATGGTATGTGCCTATCTAATTTTTATAAGGGTGACGTTTATAAAAATGAGCATTTTGAATCATAACTGATTTTGGTAGAACAAAGCACATTGTAAGAATTACCCGCACTAAAACAGTCACTAACTTCAGTTCAATCTGCTTACAGGGAGGCATCGACGGTTGCAGGTTGACCTATCCAATTTAGAGGTATGTCTAGCTTAGTTCTGCCCACATAGTAAAAATTCTCTGATGTCATCCGGTCGATATAAGGTTGAGACAGACAGTCAGGACTTTCAAAAATCTGACACATTCAAAAGTCCAAGATTCAATGAAATCCCACTCAACATCCAGAGATCCAGACAGCCAACGTTCACCCTGCAAGATTCCAGAATCCAGAGCAAGGCCAGAATCTCTTACCCAACCTCTTGCTCAACCTCTAATCCAGAATTAAACACTACAAAAATCCCAATAATATAGGGAAAAATGGGAGAAGGCTGCTGAACCCTTTCTGGGATTATCCTGTTTTGCCCAGATACCTGCTTTGCCCAAGTGATGCAACACGCTGCCCAAGAGACCAGACCGCGGTTGCCTTGCTGTGTCCCTAGAGGAGAGCCCAGCTGTTGCAGCAGTGACCAGACCCCTGTTCTGCTGTCCAAAGCCCAGCTGGCTGTCCAAACTACCCCATCCAAGGCTCCTTGTAAGTATTTCCCTTCCCAGTAACCAAGAAAACTGCATCCCTTGCTTTGTTACCTGGTATTATGTCCAATCCCACAGAAATCCTGTAAATGCCCTAGCAAAATCCTTAAAATTGTCAGAATCCTCTGTGTATCCTGTCTTGGGAAAATCTGTGTTAATTTCCATGTGTTAGTGCCATTGTTTCCAAATCATTTCAGTCTGCTATATATGTCCTTAGTACTATTTGGAATAAATTAATTAATTCCCATATAAACAGACACACAGCGTGAAGGGGTTACAATTGCAAATTAAGCTTTGTCACAGGCAGCGTTCTTTTTATTTAGACACTAAAATATATTCTCAGTAAAACTTGTCATTTTCCTTTTAAATCCGATTCTCGCAGTGCAACTTTCATTTTAAAAAGCCGATTTTTCCTTTCCCTTTAAGAATCCCATACTGTTATCCATCCAAAGTCAAACTTTCACTTTCAGATCATACATGCTGTGTGCCTTTGTAGATTAGCATTAAAATCACATTCCGATTTTGTCTGTTTAACTCATTTCTCAAGCCATTTTGCTATTTTAAACCTGTTGAACAAAGCAATTGAAATTTCGCCATGTGGGATTCTTGCTGCACCCTTTCGTTCCATAGTCGATTTTCTACACCGTTTTCTCATTGTTTAGTACATTGCCTTGTAGCTTGAGAGTTTGCTTGCTTCTGTGATGCAGCCACACAAATTCTTGCCTTAGTCATTCAACTGCACATATAAAACAACTGTTTAGTAATTCGAGTGCCATTTTGCTCATTTTTCAAGGGGCTCAACCCGATTTTTGCCTCTCATTCATGGTGGTATGTCGTATTTTAGATCCAATTTTTGCATAGTATACCCAACTACTTGCTACTCCTCTCCACCCACACACAATTTGGATAACAGGGCTTTGGGGGAGTGTTGCCGGGGGACTACTTAACTGTGGGGCCATTTAAAAGTACTACCGACAAGTAATCCTGCTTTCATTCAGTTGTGCATTGTGTATCCTGTTAAACTAAGTGTATTCTATAATTTCCCTATGTAATTATCATAACACGGGATTGCTGCAATATATTGAATGTGTTTAATTTTATGCATCATTAAAATAAATCAATATTCTATCATTACACACAGGCCTGTTTCATGGTGCATTGTGATACAGGGTGTACGTTAAGGGGTAAGTGAGATGGGCTAGCTGTCTCAAAGCTGAATCCAAATTCATATATTTAAAAGCGTTGTGATTGTGTGCTGCATCCCTGGCCAGTACAAAAAGTCCTGGTCTGGAGTGCGATGCCCCTTTAAAATCCTTAACAGTGGTGTGTGGGATGGAAAACACACCTACATTCGAAATATAAATTAGGGCACGCAATGCAAAATGGGGGGGTGTGGGATGGCAACACAACGAGCTTCTTAATATAAAGCAAGGCACACAATGCAATGCAAAACGGGGTATGTGGGGTGAAGAACACACCTTGCTTCTTAATATAAAGAAAGGCACCCAATGCAATGCAAAATGGAGGTGGTAAAACGCCTAGACTGGAAATATTAACAACGGCACATAATGCAAAACAGATGTGGAAACACACACCTAGATTTTAATTATTAAGGGACAATCCTAAATGTAGGTGGAAAAACACACCTATATTTTAAATATCAAGCAAGGCACACAATGCAATGCAAAATGGGGGGTGTGGGATAGAGAACACACCTAGCTTCTTAATATAAAGAAAGGCACACAATGCAATGCAAAATGGGGTGTGTGGGGCAGAGAACACACCTAGATTCGAATTAGGAAAGGGACAATGGAGGTGGAAAAACACACCTATATTTTAAATATTTAGGCACACCATGCAATGCAAAATGGGGGTGTGGAATGCAGAACACCTCGATTTGAAATATTCCGAAAGGCACACAATGCAAAATGGATGTGGAAACACAGACCTAGATTTTGAAATATTAATAAAGGCACAAAATGCAATGCAAAATGGAGGTGGAGTAACAGACCTAGATTTGAAATATTAAGAAAGGCACACAATGCAATACAAGTTGGGGTGTGGTATGGAGAACACACCTAGATTCAAAATATTAATGAAGGCACACAATGCAATGCAAAATTGGGGTGGCGGGATGGAGAACACACCTAGATTATCAATATAAAGAAAGCAGACAATCCAAAATGGGGTGTGTGGGATTGAGCACACACCTAGTTAAGAAATATTAATGAAGGCACACAATGCAATACAAAATGGGGTGTGTGCAGGGGCGTTGCTAGGGGGGCTAAAGGGGCTATAGCCCCTGATCTTTTGGTTGTAGCCCCGGATAGAATCTCAGGAGCTACAGCCAAAAGACTAGCTAGCCCCCAGCCCCAACAGTTCCGACAGCAGCGTAGCCCCGGGTCTTTTCCAGACCTAGAAACTCCCCTGGGTGTGTGGGATGGAGAACACACCTAGATTCTTAATATAAAGAAAGCACACAATGCAAAATGGGGCGTGTGGGATGGAGAACACACCTAGATTCTTAATATAAAGAAAGGCACACAATACAATGCAAAATGGGGGTGTAGGATGGAAAAACACCTAGATTTGAAATATTAAGAAGAGCACACTATGCAATGCAAAATATGGGGTGTGGGATGGAGAACACACCAATATTATTAATATAAAGAAAGCACACATCTGAAGTGCTCACAAGTGTGGCTGTTTGGTTGGAGACAGAAACGCTGAAATCCTTTCCCTGTGTGCCGTGTCAGCACCGTCTGCAAGTGGAAGTTTGCACTTGTCGTAACAGTGCAGTAACCTGGACTGGGATCAAGAACTATTCCCCTCAACTCCTCCCATGGTGCCGTCCTTCACTGCCGTCATCAGCCCAATGCCATATTAGCACCGGTGCACGCTCATCTCGTGCGCCCATCCGGAGTGCTCACAAGTGTGGCTGTTTGGCTGGAGACAGAAAACACTGAAATCTTTCCCTGTGTGCCGTGTCAGCGCCATTTACAAGTGGAAGTTTGCACTTGTCGGAACAGTGCAGTAACCTGGACTGAGCTGGGCTCAAGAACTATTCCCCTCAAGTAATTAATGACTGTTCTTTGCTCGAGTGTTTTTCAGTATATTAAGTATTGAGCTCAGAGCAGAGCTCTTAGCTGCGAGTCGGGGGGTCTCCGGCATTTGCTGCATTTGTGCTGTGCTTCTCCTTTGTTCGCAGTAACACCTCCCTATTTGATTGCAGCTCCTCCCATGGTGCCGCCCTTCACTGCCGTCATCAGCCCAATGCCATATTAGCACCGGTGCACGCACATCCGAGTGCTCACAAGTGTGGCTGTTTGGCTGGGCGGGTGAGGCCTTGTCTACATAGAATAGTACAGGTAACCTTTTGTGAAGTCTTGTGTATCCAGCTGGTGACCATTTTAGAGTGAGAGGAAGTATATACTCGAGGCTTCAAAGTATGGTCAAAAACTTGAGAAGCAGGAAAAGGTGTTTAAACGGGTCCCCGTCCATGGTAAGTGAGGGAAACATGTCAGAGGAAGAGGCGTCTTAAGAAACGATTAATCAGACAACCAACCAACAAAAGCTACAAAATGTCCCTGTTCTTACAAGGATTCTGAACTTGCTGGACAAAGGGCACAAATACACCCATGGGGCAATTGGTGCCCTGAGTTCAGCAACCTCAGAGATTTCCTCTAGACTAAGTAGAATTGAAGGATTCCTTATGGCTCAAGAGCAATGTCACACCTTTTGGGCAGACCAAGTCCTTAATGGGAAATCAAAGCTACAGAATCAACAGTTGGACCCTGTAGGTATGACAAATGCTCAAGTTGTAAGTGTAACTAAGATACAATCTACTCAAACAAACATTCGGGGTACGTCAGACAGCCTAGAAATAAACCCAGGCCGGATTCCGGAAGTTCAGAGCACAATTCAGCTCCACCCAGTATATAGAAATTGCTAAACTCCAGAATGAGAGAATTTTGGTCCTCGAAAAGATACTGCTGGGTGCAAATGTAGTGCCTGTCGAAGTATTGTGTGGGGAACAGGCTGGGAATGGGAAACCAAAGCCCCTTTCATTGCAAGTCGGTCCTGATAGTCCGTCGGCTCTTCCTGACTTCATTGACCACCATGTGGGTTCTAGCTTGGGTGCAAATTCTGCCAATGAAGACTTGGAAGAAAAATGTGAGGAAAAACAGTCCACATGTTTTAAATCACGCAAAGCAAAAAACTCCACGCTAGAGCAATGAAAAGACAGGCACAGACAGGTGCACAAAATGCCAGTACACAATTGGGTGCCAACGCATCAAATAAAAACAGAAAACCCCACACAAAAACGCACTTTCGGTAGAGAAAACATCTGATTCCAATCTGATTGATAAAAAAATGACCTGAAATCAAAGAATGAAACAATCATTGATTTAACACAACTAAATACAGAAAGTCAGGCACACTTGGGGGTCAATGAGAGTAATCACAAGGAGGGTTCACCATCGGGATTATGAAAGGGGTTGATAAAGAAACAAGGGCAGGGAGATGGAAAATCCACTCTCGACCAAGTCAAAGAGGCCAGTGCTCTATCCACCCCCTATCTAATCCAAACACAGCTCCGGCATTTTTTTGAAAAAATGGACAAGAAAATAACATCTTTGACCCAACCCCCCCCCCCCTAAGCCATGTTGCCAATACGGAGGGAATTGACCCCAATATCAAAGAATGAACTGTGCTTCATTAATGAAAGTTTTTCACCACATCCCAGCTTTGCGCAATCTGGTGTCTGACGACATTGAATGGATTAGACTTCCCCATGTACCTAATTGTCAGATTTGTAAATATCAAACTACAATGATCACTTCTCTAATATGGAAACATCAAAAAGATTTTGAAATGCTTGGTTATAACTTAACTATGTGGTACTCTATGGAAGACGCCACAAGATTTGTAGAATATTAGGCCCCAGTGTTACAAAATGAACCCAGTGTAGACACACGAGAGACTCAGTTTGCAATTATGAATGAAAAAATAATTTCAAGTTCAATCAGAATCGGTGGCACAAATTGTCAAAAAGTTGCATGGCTTGAACCTTTTATGAAATCCCTAATTGGTGAGCTACCAGTCAAGGAAAATCTATAAAAAAAATGTATTGGTGTAAATTTGTGGAATTTTTGTGGGTTTAATAATCTGCAATATGAGAAACTACCCGCAATAATCATAATACAAGAAATCATGGTGTTACAGAATATCTACTTGGAAGGGTACTGTGCATTTTCTTCACATGCTGTGAGGCGCATTTTGGCGCCCATCTGGTGGGCTTGCGATTTTTGTAAAAAATATATATTGTGCCAAAGTACAGCAAGTGTTTGCTTCCACAGAAATGCTCGCAATTGAAGTGCCGCCATGTACTCTAATGAGCTTGCATATGTTACATATCTCTGTATACTGGAATCCGTCTACAATTCTTATATACGGCATAATTGACAAACTAAACCACGTAATGATAGAGGCTGTTGCAGAAACTACCAATGTGCAATGTGCAAATTATCGTAGGTGGTGATTTTAATTCTAATCTCACGACAAGTAATTTTGGGTCTGATCCATCGAACTATGCATATGCCATGTCCTCATATGAAAGGGGTCAATTATGGGCAAATTTCTTTGAACAATGGGACATGCAAATAGTACCATTTGTTATCAAAGATCCATTGTTCACATGTTCACGTGGCGTTAAAGCATCAACCATCGATTACATTGTGATGTCTGGGTCTCTAGCCAATATGTCGTCCCTATGTAACACCATAAATTCCCATCTGAGCGATCATTGCATATTGGAGTGCTGCTTTGAGCTGACTTTTCCGGTGTATAATTCTCTACCTGCTTTGTCTTTATTAGAAACAGATAGGTATGCCTTATATATCAGGCGGAACACAGGTGTATGTAGGCAATTGAATTATTTAGTTAACAGAGACATTGTTAAAATAAATGTTCAACTGATGTCAACAAGAGAATGTAAGACTTGCAAACTGGAGAATGACATCATGATACGTAGACATATTGAAGTGCTTGCAGCTCAAATAACAAGAGAGAACCACACTAATTACTGAGGAACATACAATGCTGCAATTGCGCTTAGAAAAAAGCAGAAAAACATTGCAATTCGCATTATGTTAAAGTCCTCTATTGATAGAAGCACACATGTTATAAAAAGAAAGGTAATTTTGACAAGATATAAAAACGATCTCAAACAATTGAAGTTTGATAAATCCATCAAAAGTAATCAAAAAATGATTCATAACCTTATTGATAAAAATACAAGAGAAGTCTGGGTGACTTTGAGAGATTCCTTAATGAAAGCAACCTCGACTTGTGCTCTGCCGTGAGTGGGGAGGTCTGGATAGAAGTCTATCGAAACAAATATGCAATGCCCCAGAAATGTATATATCATCCATTTCTGGTTACCATGACAGATCTTCCTTCACAATGCCCATGGGGCATGGAGGACATTGAATAGATAATAGGGAATTTGAAACCCTCAAAGGCTGCCGGGCCAGATGGCATCCCCCCATGCGTTATAAAACACGATCCTAAGTTATGGGCATCGTGCTTAATGAGTCGCTTTGAATGTGTGTTTCAATCCAAAATTGTACCGCCTTCCTGGTAATCGGCAATTGTGATCCCTCTACACAAAAAAGGTCCACTTAATGACCCGGGAAATGTCAGACCTACTGCACTTATAGATGTATCAGCGAAGATCTTGCTGCCTTCATTTTAAGAGATCTAAATGAATTGATTGCTACGCAGAAGATCCTTTCACGATTCCAAACAGGTTTCCGGAATGGAATGGGCACGCAACTGATCATGGCCCGATCTATATGGCACTCCCTAGATATATCTGGAGCATTTGATTGCGTTATAAGACAAATCCTATGGCGAAGAATGCAAGTGCTCTTAATTCCAGCACAACTATAGCCATGATAGTTCTCTTACACACTAATACAAACTATAGGGTAAGAATAGACAAAACCGGATCACTAACTCCCCCCATTGTCACGCACATAGGTGTCAAACAAGGATGCAATCCGGCAGCCATTCTCTTTAATCTGTATTTATGGGCAAATTGCAATTCCTTTGCGGTCAAACTAGGTGACCTGCGTCTTGACTGGTTAGTCTTCGCAGATGATCCGATACTATTTGACCTGACCCCATTCGGATTGCAAAACAAACTGGAATGCCTTGCTGAATTTTGTGATAAACGTAATTTGAAGTTAAATTAAAAAGAAAATTGACATTTTTGTGTTCACAAATCAAAGAAAGTTCATCCGTTATCAATGGAACATTAAAACGTTGGCTATTCCTCGTGCATTGGGTTTGCTATATTTAGGCTACAATCTGGGCAACTCTGACTCAATTGCTAAATGGCATGTAGAAATTGCCATCAAAACCTCTCCTTTAATTGCTCAAATGAAATTAATACATATGAAGGTCTGTCAATTTTCTTTAATTCCCTTAATTGAATTTTATACGCTTAAGGTGGATGCGATAATTCGATATGGCTTTTATGTTCATTGGAAATTGGGTCAGTATTGAATAGAATCCAAGGTAAGATATGGAAACAGGTTTTACATTTACCTACATCATTGCCAAACTCCATCATTGTGCATGAACTGGGGCTTTCGCCACTAGCTACTAAACATCTATGGCGTAAATTGGCCAGCTATGCAAAAATGTTAAATCCTATTTCTAACTCCTTATATGAAGATTTAGCAAAAATGTTAAAGCCTGGGTCCTCATAATCTGTTTATT